>NC_133527.1:68264866-68571366 GCF_048544455.1 Silene latifolia | reverse complement strand
ATCTTTTCTTCAGGTGTCTTTCAGGACGAGCGTCCCGAGGAGAATACGAGCGTCTTCCTTAAAGACGAGCGTCTGTTGCCCAATCCGCTCGGATTTCGTGACAGCGCTGAACAGTGATCTAATGAGGGCCCTGGACGAGCGTCCAGCCCTCAGGGCGAGCGTCTTTCGCTGTTTTTCTTCCTTTTCTTTCTTTTCCTTGCACAATCATACCCTTTCACCAATTTGTTGTTCCTCCTTATCTTTTTCTGAAATTTTGCTCAATAAAAATGTAAGAAAACTCTCTCTCACTACTCTCATGCAAGAAATTAAATAAATGTGCAAAAATGTACAATATTATACAAAGTAAGATTTCAAGAAATATCTTACAAATGGTGGTTTGAGATAGAACTCCACCAAACTAGTTTAAATTGTAGAAATTCTTGTCCATAGAGCTCAAGGCTCTTAATAGAAGATCAAAAGCTTGTGAACAAGCTCCAAATAAGCACAAGTATGGGTTGCTCCATTTGAACATGAAATTTGGCCAAGGAAGCTTGTCATATGTTCTTTCTTTCGCCATGTCCTCGGCACTAGAGCTTTCCCAATACTTCAAACCAATAAGCCCATGATTCTCGTCAATACTAGGTACGAAGTATGGTTCATTTTCATCCGTAGACTTCCACTCACCAACTTCTTCTTCAATTTTGGTGATGATGATAGCATTTTGATTATTCAATCCTTCAAGAGTGGAAGGAGAATTATCATGGCTTTGATGATCGAGTTCCTTAGAAGTTGTCATTGTGGGTGCCAAATTTCCACAAGTAGCTTCACGAGCAAGTTTCTCTTTGAGCTTTTCCACCAAGTAGCTTTTGTATGATGCTTTGACCTTTTGAAGAAGGTCCACCATATCCTCTTCAACAATCATTGGCTCCATCGAAGGTGTCAAGTAGTCTTTATGGGAGATAGGGAAAGGACATTCATCTTCATGATAGGATATCTCAAATGTCTCAAGGATAGGCTCCTCAAGCAAGGTGATATTACAAGTCCATCCCTTAGGCTCATCATCATCGTTGCTATCTTCA
Source organism: Silene latifolia (assembly GCF_048544455.1). NCBI lineage: Eukaryota > Viridiplantae > Streptophyta > Magnoliopsida > Caryophyllales > Caryophyllaceae > Silene > Silene latifolia. The sequence goes on along the minus strand of NC_133527.1, from coordinate 68,570,308 downwards.
TATGAATCACGAATGGGGGCTTCATTTTTCTTCATAAATTCTTCTTCCAACATCTCAATGTCCATATCAAAAGACACACCCTCATACTCACAAAGGTTAAGAGTATTTGGCTTACTCAACCTCATATCTTCTTCATCGAACATCACACTTTCATACTCACAAGAGTTCAAGGAGATTGGCTCTTCCCATTCTTCATTTTCCATGTCAAAAGTTACTACTTCAAATTCACATTCATGATCAATGTCCAAGGAATGGTGGGGAGTGATTGCTTGGGATTCTTTCATTTGGGCAATTTGAATCTCCATTTCCTCACCTTGGGCAACAATGCCTTGAAGAACATTGTCCCTCTTTTGGCTCTCCTCTATCATTTGTTTGAAGAAGTTTTGTTAATCTCCCATCATTTGAAGAATCATATTTTGAATGGGTTCATCTTCTTGTTGTGGGTATGTGTGAAAGTGCTCATATTGTGGCATTTGTAATTGATTGTAAAGTGAGTTTTGGGTAGGTGGTTGTTGTGGATATTGGATGTGGTGATTTTGGTGGGAAAATTTGGGGTAGTAGTTAGGATTTTCATTGTATGATTAGTAAGGTAGGTTTGTGTTGACTTGCTCCTCAAACTCCCCATACCCATAATCATAATCAAAAGATCCACCACATACTCCATATGTCAAGTCTTGAGCCATCATAGCTAAGACAAGGAAACAACTACAAACATGGAAGCTACACAAAAACGGTAAGAACAATCCTTGAGGAACAAGTTCCTCAAGGTGAAAGCAAAATCAAAATAGACAAACAAGTAAGAACTTAATCACATAGCACCATCCCCGGCAACGGCGCCATTTTTTATGTGGGCGTGTCGTTGTACACCCAATCAAAACACATTTATAATACTCAACAAACAACTAGTTAGCGGTAAGTCGAGGTCGATCCATGGGACAGTGTGCTTTGGGTTCTAAGTCTATATATCTCAATTTATGCTAGTGTCACAATTTGTTTGGGTTTGTAGTTGTGTTCTAGACTAATGCAAGCAATGAAGTAAAACAAGCAATAAAAGGAAGGATGTAAACAATTGATTAAAAGTGCTAGGATATCATGGGGTCATAGGGGATTCATGGTGTTGATCATACAAACATGTTTACAAAGTTGCAAGCAATTAATGTTGTAAAGGAACCGAGTTGGTTTATGTCATATGGTTCAAAGGAAGAGTTGGGTCCTGGAGCCGAATCGATTAGATTGTACAACACCTACAAGTCGACTTACTTTCCTCCTATTTAACTTCTATGCATGGTCTAACAAGACTCGAGTTGGTTTATATCTTACAAGTCATGTTGAGTAGATAAGAGATGGTTGTAAATGCAAGGATTCATAGGCTTAGCATTTCATCAAACATAACATGTGCATAGGTTGACGTCACAACAAGCAAGCAAATTTAATTATGAAAACATATTAGATTAAGCATTAATCAATCACATGTTGGTTTCTCCTAATTACCCACTAATCCTAGCTAGAAGACAACTTACTCATTATCATAGGTATCCCCAAAATTTCAATGGTAAGGTGAATCTCTTGCATTAATGGCGAGGAATTCAGCTTCAAAGTTTGCAAAACTACGCAATATCACGAGGAGGAAAGGGGTAACATCTAAAGAGAAGTCTAAGGTTACTAAAATTGCAAAAACAGCGAACCCTATACCTAATGAGGAGGATGCTGTGAAGCATGGGAGCATGCAGAATATCATAGCTATCCCTGCTTTTTCCCTTGAGGATGCAGAACCAATGAAAGAAACTGATATAGCATCACAGGGAGAGGTAGTACCAGATACTGAGGAGCAAGGAGACTGGGTGCACGTATCAAAGAGTAAGAGTCCTAAGGTGGTAGAGGAGGCAGAACCATTGCTTCAATTATCTGATGAGGACGTGCATGACGAACTTGAATATTGGAAGCAGGCTGTTTATGGCTATGTATTGGGAGCCAACCCACCCATGGCGGTGCTGGAAGGATATTTGAGGAGAATATGGCACAAGCATACCATAGACAAAATCTCTTTCATGCCAAATGGGATATTTATTGTCAGGTTTCACACGAAAGACATGCAGGATCAGGTGTTAAATGCAGGTCACTACTTATTTGATAGTAAACCTGTCATCATTAAGCCATGGCAGGAGAACGTGGCACTGGAGAAGGAGCATGTTAAGAATGTACCAACATGGCTAAGGCTACACCAGTTACCATTGAAATTTTGGGGACAAAGTTTGCCAAAAATAGCAGGACTGGTAGGCAAATATATCCAAAAAGACAATGCTACAGAGATGAAAACAAGACTAGCATATGCCAGAGTTTTGGTGGAGGTACAAATTGATCAAAAATTTCCTGAGGCAGTGAAATTTCATGATGAAAAGAAGCAACTGGTGGAGATTAAACTTGAATATGAATGGAAACCAGTGCTCTGTACTCAATGCAAGACACTGGGGCATGATCAAAGCACTTGCAGAAGAGGGAAAAATCAAACCACTAACAAAGTCCAACCAACTAAACCTGTTAAACAGGTTTGGAGAAAAGTGGAGAAGCCCAAAACATCAGAGTAGGGAAATGCTGACATCTTAGTCACACCTAGGGTTTCTGCACTCAGGGTGGAGGAAGAGCTTGTTCTGGTTCAAATTAAAGAGTTTCCCCCATTGCCAATGCGTACACCAGTAAAAGAAGGAGGGACTACTATAGTGCTTCTTGCTGATTCAGCAGAGAAGGCTAATAGCTCAGAGGGACACCCCATCCATAATCCTGATCAATGATTAAGCTAGGATTTTGGAATGTGCGGGGTATGAATAGGAGGAGTAAGCAACAGGTTATACATAGATTTTTGATAAATAATAATGTTAATTTCTTTGCTTTATTAGAGACTAAAATTAAACCAAATAAATTGCACACAACCATGAATTCCTTTAGCAATTGGAGTATTTCCACAAACTCAGCATACCATCAAGGAGGTAGAATTTGGATTTTGTGGCAGGTGCATGAATGGGATATTGATTTTCTAGAGTATGATGCCCAGTATATCCATATGACAGTGCATCATAAGAGTACTAATGCACGGTTTCATGTCACCATGGTCTATGCTTTCAATGGCAGCAATGAGAGACAGTCCCTTTGGGCTAACTTAAGCAGACTAGCAAATAACATTTCAGGACCATGGGCCATTGGAGGAGGCTTCAACTGTGTGTTGACTGAGGATGAGAGAGTGGGAGGATCTTTTTCTAGGCAGGATGCAGAAGATTTCAGGCAATGCTTGCATCAATGTGAAGTGATAGATAGTCCTGCCATGGGAGCTCTGTACACATGGAATAACAAACAATGCCCAGCCTGACAGAGTGTATAGCAGACTGGATCGTTTCCTAGTGAACCAGGAATGGCTCAATGATTACCCTCTCCTGTATGCACATTTTTTGCCTGAGGGGATCTTTGACCACACTCCTTGTGTGGTACAGGCTAATGTAACTGATGAAAAGAAAGCCAGACCCTTTAAATATTTTAATATATGGAGCTTGGCTCCCAACTTTAAAGAGACTATCCAAGCTGGTTGGACGTGTATGCAAACTGGAACTAAGTTGTATGAGCTAGCTAAGAAATTGAAGAATCGACGGGGACTCAAACAAATTTGAACAGTCCAGGTTTTGCTGATAGTGAGAATAATGCTAAGGTGGCTCTCACTAAACTAAATAAAATACAGCAAAGCTTGGGAGTGAATCCTCAGGACCTGAGCCTTATTCAACAGGAATGTGAAGCTAGAGAAATTTATCAACAGTTGGCTGAGGCTCAGAACCAGTTCCTGCAACAAAAGGCAAAGATGAAATGGAGTGCAGATGGGGATGCAAATACTTCATTCTTCCATGGCATCTTGAAGACTAGAAGGAGACAAAATCGACAAAGACAGATAATCGATCAACAGGGAAATCAGCACACTGATAAGGAGGGGGTTCAGGAGAGTTTTCTAAGATTCTATACCCCGTTGTTAGGCCAGTCTCACCCCACAACCCCTGTCAGTCCCAGAGTAGTGCAGCAAGGTAATAAATGTGATGAGTCTCACCATCAGATGCTACTAATGCCATTGCGATGCGAGAAATCAAAAGCACTATCTTGTATACCGGATGACAAAGCTCCAGGTCCAGATGGCTACTCTAGTCATTTCTTTAAAACTAGTTGGGATACTGTTGGAAGGGATGTATGTGCTGCAGTCCATGAATTCTTTAGGAATGGCAAAATGCTCAAGCAGTTGAATGCTACTAATGTTTCTTTAATCCCTAAGGTGCCAAATCCTTTGACTGTAATGCAATTCAGGCCCATTGCATGTTGTAATGTGGTATACAAATGCATTTCAAAACTTCTTTGTGCAAGACTTGCTTTGGTTCTCCCCCATATAATTTCTGTCACTCAAGGAGGGTTTATTCAAGGTAGAAGCATTATGGAGAACATACTAATTTGCCAAGATCTTGTTAAACTTTATGGAAGGAAGAGTGTCTCCCCTAGATGTCTATTCAAAATAGACCTGCAGAAGGCTTATGACTCAGTGGAGTGGAGTTTCCTTTTTCAGATGCTACATGAATTAAATATTCCAGCTGGTTTTATTGCTCTCATTAAGGAATGTGTCACCACTGCCTTATACCTTGAATTTGAATGGGGATAGCTTTGGCTGGTTTAAGGGACAAAGAGGATTAAGACAAGGAGATCCTTTGTCACCTTTGCTCTTTACAATTTGTATGGAATATCTTACCAGATTGCTATCCTATACTACCTCTACAATGGAATTCAGGTTTCACCCTCTTTGCAAATCAATTAAATTGAGTAGCTTAATGTTTGCAGACGATTTGTTGCTCTTCTCTAAAGGGGATGTGGGTTCCATTATGATCTTGCTACGCACTTTCTCAACCTTTTCTCAAGCATCAGGACTTCAGATGAGTAGGGGAAAGTCAAATGTGTATTTTAATGGAGTAGCTAGTGAAGTCAGAAGGGAAATAGTTGGTTTTTCAGCCGCATTGAAGGCAAATTACCTTTCAAATATCTTGGAGTGCCAATTAAACCTTCTAAATTATCAATCAAAGACTGCCAACCTTTGATTGATAAAGTTTTTGAGAGGGTAAGACAACTGGGAACCAAAAAGCTCTCGTATGCTGGGAGACTGGTGTTGATAAAAGCAGTATATAGAACTCTTCATTCCTACTGGGCTTCTTTATTCATCATTCCAAAGCCAGTGCTCCTCAAAATTGAAGCAATATGTAGGAATTTCTTGTGGCATGGAGGGACTGAATATGCTAGGACCCCTACTGTTGCCTGGTCAAAACTTTGCACTAATCAGAAGGAGGGGGGACTTGGCCTGAGAGATGAGTACAGTTGGAATAAAGCAGCAGTTGGGAAACTGGTCTGGTGGATTCAGGCTCACCCATCTAAGCTATAGGTGGAATGGGTGCATAGTGTCTACCTGAAGGGACAAGAATGGGAGGACTATAACCCACCCCAGGATGCCAGTTAGACGTGGAAAAAAGTTTGTAAATTGAAGAAGGAGTTTCAGCCAGCATACCACCAGAATGAATGGACTATGATTCCAGGTAAGGATACACTATCAAGAAGGGGTATAGCTGGTTAAGGCCAACCAGCCAGGCTGTAAGCTGGTCTCATATTGTTTGGACCAAATGGTCCATTCCCAAACACAGCTTTATAGCTTGGTTGTACTACCAGCAAGGGTTTAATACCAAAGACAAGCTCTGATTTGGTATTGTCCCCGACAAAGAATGTTGTATTTGTGCTCAAGAGGAAGAGTCACCATCTCACCTCTTCTTCCAGTGCCAGTACAGCAGGAGAATTATTCAGAGAGTTCAGGAATGGACGGGTGTGTATATGTCTGCAACCAATACTCAGAATTGGTGGCAACACAGGAGGTTCACGAGACTGAAGAATGGGGTCCTGAATAGTATACTCAATGCTACTATGTACTATATCTGGAACAAGAGGAATGCAAGCAGGCATGAGGGTGCTATAATTAGTCCTGGCAGGTGTGTGGTGATGATACAAGCAGATATCAGGAACAGGATTCAAAGAACAACGATTTGCAGTGGTACAAAGTGTCAAGAAAAGATAAGCATTGGATTGAGAAATTGTTGCACTAGCTAGTATGATCTACTATATGTATTGAAGTATGGTAGATGATATAGATGAGTTTGTGATAGGAGCATGGTTGTGAACAATTTATTCTGTACATGGTTTTTTGAGCATCAATATATTATTTACATTTTACCAAAAAAAAAAACTCACTCATTATCATGGGAAACATGTCATTAATGGTGTCACTCATCACAACAAGTATAAACATGATAATAGAATGAAGAAATGAACAATAAAGAGTAAAGAGTAAAGGAATTATACCAAACTTGAGATGATCCAAATAATAAAGCAAAGAATAATAGAAGAAACTTGATTGATTGATGAAGGGTTGTCAATCCTCCAATAATAACCCAATAATCTTCAATTACCCAAAAGTAACAAACTTGAATAATAAACTTGAACAATAATTAATGAAAGATTAATGTGTAATTTTGTGGAAAGATTGAGATTAATCTATTCTAATCTACTCCTAATCTAATCTAAGAGAGTTTTCTAATGTGGAAGCCCTCTACTCTAAAAAACTTCCTTCCTTGATTATTTACAAGTGGGGTATATATAGTAGAGCTTCATTAGGGTAACTAAGGCTAAATTAGTAATTACATTTTTGAGTTCTAAGCAGGGAATTGCTAGTCTTTTCGGAGAGATTAATCTATTCTAATCTACTCCTAATCTAATCCGCTCAGATTCTTGCAGGGATGGACGAGCGTCTTTAGGCAAATCCGCTCGGATTGTAGCAGAGGAATCCGAGCGTCTTTGAGGCTTGGACGCTCGGATTATGCTTCTTGGACATGCGTCTTGTCTCTTTGGCCGCTCAGATTCTGCTTCAGAATCCTTCTCTTCACTTTCTTCTTATTCTTGTAAGATTAGTCTTTAGTTCTCGCCTCCTCTTCATACTAGTCCATCAAATGTCGTCAATAAGCTTCCAAGTATGCACGAAAGACGGGAATTTCCGCCTTATTATCTCCTTTTCTACAAAACATATGAAATGCGTTAGAAAAGCAAATAGGAATGTTTTGATGGATAAAATGGCCATAAAATGTTATAATAGTATGCAAAATAGGATCAATTAGGGGACTAAATGTGTGCAAATAATGTTCACATCATCAATCCTAGAAGGTCCATAAATTTATTCTTATATCCTTGGGAACTAGATGGTAAGGTCGGAAGATTTTCTATATCCCACCCTCCAATTGCTGCAAATTCTTCGGGAAAAGGACAAATTTCACCACTAGGAAAGGCGAAAACATGATAATCCAGGTTCCAATATTCAAAACAAGCATCAAGAAACGGGCTTACTACTTTCACTTGTTTAAAACTGATGATTGACCAAAAATACCCATATCATACTTTTCCGCGTTCGAAAACTCATTGGTCCATTCTTTGAGTCGGGATTCAAAAGCATCAATTTTCTTGGAAATATTTTTTTTGAAAGAATTATTATATTTGATGAGCTACGGAGTAATAGAGGGAAGAATTGTGAGAATAGAAGCTAAACCGAGGCCTCTACTTATACTATTCGGCCTTTCCTAAAATCATTCGGGAAGAAACCACCTGGGGAGATAATGCAGCAAATGCTGCGCCCTTTGGAAGCACCACGGCTCTTGCTGCGACTCTTCCCCAGCTCAGTATCTTGCTAATTCCGCGAGGATATTTCCTATTCCGGTTTTGGCTTATCTTTCCTATTCCTATAAGAATATATTTGGTAAAATACGGAAATTTTTATTCCAAATTCGTTGCGGAATCCTATTTCGACGCGGGTTTGCTTTTTGAGAAGATATCGTCACTTCGCATTTCGTCACATCCACGCTGTTGGGGCTGGTGTCCTTAACAGTTAGTGCAAGGACTTATAAATCTCTAAAAGGATCAAAGGGTATACTTTTGTATCATAATCAGTTGATCCACGTTTATCAATAACGGTTGGCTTGCTAGATAAGTTTGACGTTATTGTCATACAGATGGCGGTGATCAACTGGTCCCTAAAAGTCACACCTATAGGATACGTTTGAGTGATGTGACGGTATGAAAATACAGTCATGTAGATGCCAAATTTGACTAACCAGTTAGTCTGAGTTATTTGACTAATTATTAGTCAAAATGTGATGTTGAGATATTTTATTTAATACGGATTAAATAATAATGGCTAAGACGAATTAAGCGGTTAATTCGTAAAATTGAATATAAGCGTTTTATATTTAATTAATGTATATTGAATATAATTATACAATACTGTTTTGTCGGACATGTATTAATAATTCAACTAACCCGTATTATTAGTTGATGCCTTAATTTCCGATAAACGATAACAGTTTATAATGAAACCGCGTTATATACACTTAGCGAATTATGGACCGGACCACGAGTTTAAGTGAAGAGGAAATGAAAAGCCCATTTCTCTCTTACTCACTCGGTTTGGCCGAGCACTTCATAGACAAAAGGAGAGCTTCTCCTCTTGTCTAACCTAGTTGTTCATTTGCTAAAGATAATTAGGGTTTTGGGAATTGTGCCTCCCGAAATTCGGATCTCTCATCCAACACAAACTCACAAAACAATCCCCTCGATATTGCAAGGCAATTAGGGGATTCTCTCTAGCACAAGGGCATTACTCGGACATCTTGGGTGCAACAATTAGGAGGAGATCTACCTTGATCTCTCATTGCCTTTTGCACTAGGACCGAAGGTTATTTCTATATCTTTATCGTTTCATTATGTTTTTCGTTTCATGACTATAATCACATGTAAATTTTGCGTTATAATCCTATAATTAAAGGGTATTATACGGATATTACCCTACAAGTGGTATCAGAGCGAGGCCACGTAAATTTTTATATGTGTTTTTCATCAAACGATTGTTGAAACGATGAATTCTTGGTTAAAAAAAATGTCACGGCTCAAATTTTTTTTTACTCGGCAGAATTTTTTTTGTTTTTGCTGCGTTTTTTTTGTTGCTTTGTGCTTTGGAATCCGTGTCAAGTTTACACGGTGATGTGTGTCTTTTGTTTCGTGTTCTTTTTCGATCTTTGCATATTGTATTGTAATCGATATTCATTGCAATATGTTAAAGATCGATCAAAATGATTGCATAAAATTTCGTGTGGCTAATTTTTTTTAGAAAACCGTGTGGCCTTCTTTTACACGGCCTGTTTTCTGTTTTTTTTGCATCGTTATGCGTGCCACACAATTTTGTTAGATCAATCGATCTCTTGTTTTCAATCGTTCTTCACATGTTGTAATTTTAACCGATAATTATTGCAATATGTTGAAGATTAACAATTGTAATTTGATTTCTATACGGATTAGATTAAAATTGCAATTGTGTTTTTTTTTCAAACCGTTTTGTTTGAACTCTTGTTGCTCTCGGTTTTAGCCGATTTATTTTTTTTTTTGGCCTTTAGAGGCTCTCGGCATTTCAGCCGATTTTAAAAAAAAAAAATTTTTTTTTGGCCATTGGTACTGTTCACGTACAGCAGTACAGAAGAAGAAAAAAAAAAAAAATTTCTGTTTTTTTTCGGCCCCTTTTAATGCATAAAACGGCTTTTATGCTCTCGCTTGATGGTGAAACGGTTCACCCACGAACAATTAAATTACTTTAAAACGATTTAAAGTAACGGATTATCACGAATTAAAATTAAGTTGATGAAGCGGTTTTGTCACATAATTTTAATTATCTTTGGTGGTTTGGATAAATTTAACATAATTACGGAATTATGTCACGAATAAATTTAATTTTTAGTTGATGCATTTTATTTATCGTTTTGTATTTATATATTTTTGAATGCTTTTAATTACGTATTTATTTATTTATTTTGCAATCGGTTGTAACTTAGTGTGGCCTTAGTAGAACGTGTTACCGTAATGATGGAACACGGTCTTGGTTGTATTTTGAGATCTCGTATCTCCATTTTTATTTCTTTTAATTACAGTTTTTATTTAGAATGTAAATAGGTTTATATTTGTAAATTTTAAATTGTAATTTTTGAGAAGACTAAAGATGGAGACCGGATGCTCACTCCCGCTACATGGACAAAGATGGAACATCAAGACAAGCTTTTCGGGTCCAACGGTGGATTCCAAAGTTGTATTTTGTTCTTTTTTACTAGGATAGGCCACACTAGGAAATTTTTATTTACGTATTGCATTCATTTATTTATTTTATTGTAACGATAGTATGCATCATATTCCGCCTAAAAACCAAACCACCTAATAATTGCATGAAAACTGACACATATAGAGGTCACGAGTTAGTTTTCTTTGACATTCGCATGTCACACGATTTTAAGCCATCACCCAAAATTAATTCATTCACGCAAACGCTAGTTATTCGTTCACTTAATATGAATTATAATTTAGTTGATGGGATCTTCCTCGTATAAACAAAAATTGAGAATAGTCTTTATAGGTCAAACTCCAATGAGTCCCTTCTTCGTCGGTAGGCATAATATGACCCCTTCTACGTCGGGTAAGTTGGAACCGATTGACCTATTTTATCTCAACACTATGGTCACTCGTACGATCCTGTGACTATGGTGGACTATAGATAGGATATACGGAAATCTATCGACCAAGAGTTCTTCCAGAAGAATTAGCTAAACAGTTGGCTTATCAATTTACAGAAATTGAGTCTTGGGATCACTTGTATCATTCTTGAGGGAGATCAATTATGCAAGTGCATTGAGTCTACACGTTAAAATGAATTTTAAATAGACTTAAATCACCTCGATGAGTTGCTTATTTCGTTTTTGTTTTTCTTTCTTTTTCAGTGTAGATCACGTTTTTTAACCGCAAATAACAAATGGTGGTTCTGCACGATAACCCAATGCCAAGTGCCACATTGGACCGTGAGTCCCGGCTTCGGATCTTCATGAATCGGATGAATCGGTCTACTCAATCAAGAATGATGGATCCAACCGGAGACCGGGAGGCGGCATTACGGAATGCTGCCGCCGCCGACGGGAAGCTCAAATATCTATTAGAGCCCCTCCCGGCAAACCCAGGTCCCACGGCTAGAGTCTTTGAAATCACCAAGTATAATGATTTCGTATGGAAGCGGGTGCGATTAAAAACGTACTCATTTTTGCAATGGAATCCAATTTGCGGAAACGCTTCATAGCCCATGGTGCGAACAAGATTTTCACCACGCTCACCAAGGAATTCTCGAAAGCACCGAGAATCGTGACCTATGAGCATACCACTCGCTTCTTTGATGCGAGACTCGTAAGGGCCAACCAGTTAGCCCACACATTCTCAAAGCATGATTGAGAATGTCGAGAAGTCGGAGACCTTTGATTGTAAGATCACGAGAACATTGTGATCGACCGTATACTTCACTCACTCCACGATGGTTATTCGCAATTTAGAGCGAATTACTATATGAATGATTTGAAGAAAACTCCCCATGAATTGCACTCCCTTCTCGTATGCACCGAGAAGGACATGAAGCTCGGTGGGAGCATGAAACAGGATGTTCTCGTTATGTCAAACAAAGGGAAAGGTAAGGGCAAAGCTCCGGCAAACCTAGCAAAGAGGTAAACCGAAGTTTAAGAAGTCGGGTCCAGGTAAGAGTGGGCCTGGTGAGTCGAGCAACTCATCAGGCGCGACAAAGAGCAAAACCGAAAACATGGAATGCCATCACCGCCACAAGATGGGCATTGGAGGCGGACATGTCCCTGTTTATCATGAGGACATAAAAGCGGGTCGCGTTAAACCGGTTGGTATGTCTTCTTCTTCTACTTTTATTCATATGATTGAGATTAACCATGCAAGTTACGGAACTTGGGTACTAGATACTGGTTGTGGTTCTCATCTCGTGTAATCATGTGGGGCCTCCGAAATCTCGAGCCTCTCGTAAAGGGTGAGGTTGACTGCGTGTTGGGAATGGAGCAAGAGTGGCTGCCATCTCAAAGGGGACATATGTGATCCACCTTCCTAGCGGATTTGAGTTGTCATTATATGATCGCTATTATGTTCCTAGTCTTTCGAAAAACATTATTTCGGTTTTCGCACTTGACAAACTTGGTTTTTCATTTGTAATAGAAAATAATGCTTGCATTTTCTCTTTACACGATATGATTTATGGCAAGGCAGTCTCCATGAACGGAATTTATGTTTTAGATCAGACGACCCAAATATTACACGAAATGAATAAAAAGTTAAAGGTTGGTGACAAAGATCAAACGTATCTATGGCACTGCCGTATGGGACACATTAATGAGAAACGCGTAAAACAGCTCATTAAAAATGGAGCTATCTCGGCCTTTGATTTTCAATCATTTGGCACGTGTGAATCATGTCTCATCGGCAAGATGACTCGGATTTCCTTCAAAGGTGTTGGAATGCGCGCTGCTGACCTATTAGGGCTCATACACACGGATGTATGTGGTCCTATGTCAATCACCGCACGAGAAGGCTATAGGTATTTCATCACTTTCACGGATGATCTAAGTAGATATGGCTATGTCTACTTAATGAAGCACAAAAGTGAATCCTTTGAGAAATTCAAAGAATACCAAAATAGGGTACAGAACCTACTTGGTAGAAAGATAAAAACACTACGTTCAGATCGTGGTGGCGAGTATCTTTATCACGAGTTTGATCAACACCTTAAAGACTGTGGGATCGCCCTACAGTTAACTCCACCTGGAACACCTCAGCTGAATGGTGTGTCCGAACGGAGAAATCGAACACTACTTGATATGGTTCGATCCATGATGAGTCACACGGTGTTACCTGACTCATTGTGGGGTTATGCTCTTCTGTCAGCTGCTCTAATACTTAACCGAAGTCCGTCTAAAGCTGTTGACAAGACTCCATATGAACTATGGAAGGGAACGGTCCCTAACTTGTCCTTTATACGGGTTTGGGGCTGCGAGGCTTATGTCAAGTGGAGACCTGAAGATAAGCTCGGCCCGCGATCGGTCAAGACATACTTTATAGGTTATCCTAAAGGAACACGTGGTCATTACTTCTATTCGCCAACCGAACAACGTGTTTTTTGCGGCTAGTGCGACATTCTTAGAGAAGGAATTTCTCGAGAATGCAAAGAGTGATAGAACCTTCGACCTGTCGGAGATTCCAGAACCAAATACCGAGCAACTATTGGAGGAACCTATTCCTTCAATCCCGGCTGCGGTTAACATTCCTGAGGAACCTAGGAGGTCGGGAAGAGTCTCTATTCCTCCGGACAGATACATTGGTCTGGTCGAGGAACATGACATAGATGACATTCTACTCTTAACGAGTAGTGAACCCGCAACCTATAAAGGTGCCATGACCAGATTCGACTCAAAGCTATGGCTTGAGGCCATGCAATCCGAGATGGACTCCATGTATGAGAACAACGTGTGGGATCTTGTTGACTTACCGGCTAAGGTTCGTCCCCTTCAATGCAAATGGCTTTACAAGATAAAGCATTCTGTGGAAGGTCAACAAGATATCTACAAAGCACGACTAGTTGCTAAAGGTTTCACCCAAGTGCCAGGTTTGCACTACGATGAGATTTTTGCACCCGTAGTCATGCTGCGTTCCATTCGGATTATCTTAGCGATTGCCGCTTTTCATGACTATGAAATTTGGCAAATGGACGTGAAAACCGCCTTCTTAAACGGCTTTTTGGAGGAATAGTTGTACATGGTACAACCCGAAGGTTTCATCGATCCAGAACATCCTAAGAAAGTGTGCAAGCTTAAGCGTTCCATTTATGGACTTAAGCAAGCATCAAGGAGTTGGAATCATCGCTTCGACCAAGTGATAAAAGAGAATGGATTTACTCGATCGGTCGAGGAACCATGTCTATATATCAAGTCGAGTGGGAGCAAGATTGTCTTCCTAATATTGTATGTTGACGACATACTCCTGATTGGGAATGACATACCTCTCTTAACTTCGGTGAAAGTATGGTTGAAAAACCATTTCCGGATGAAAGATCTGGGAGAGGCACAAAGAATTCTAGGCATCCGTATCTATCGAGATAGATCACGATGGATGCTATCTCTCGATCAGAGTCTTACATAGACAAAGTCCTAGAGAGATTCAAAGCATGACTAACTCCAAGAAGGGGTTCCTTCCTATGTCTCCAGGGGTGCATTTGAGCAAGTCTCGGGCACCAGAGACACCGGAAGAAAAAGAGCGCATGGCACGAATACCTTATGCCTCGGCAATAGGATCTATCATGTATGCCATGATATGCACACGTCCCGACGTGGGATATGCATTGAGTATGACAAGTCGATTCCAACAAAGATCCAGGTGAATCACATTGGTTGGCTGTCAAGAACATTCTTAAGTACCTACGGAGGACTAAAGATTGGGCATTGACTTATGGAGGCGAACAAAAGCTATGCGCAACCGGATTCTGCAGACGCTAGCTTCCAAACGGATCGTGATGACTCGAAATCTCAGCCTGGATTCGTTTTTACTCTTAATGGCGCTGCAGTCAGCTGGAAGAGTTCGAAACAAATCACAAAGCAGATTCTACGACCGAGTCCGAGTACTATGCCGCGTCCGAAGCTACAAAGGAAGCGATATGGATGCGTCAATTCTTACATGGGCTATCCGTAGTGCCTAGTTCGAATGACCCGATCACCATCTATTGCGACAATAGTGGTGCCATCTTCCAAGCTAAGGAGCCAAAGTCTAGCAACAAGTCTAGACATGTACAACGGAAAGCTCATCTAATCCGGGATTACGTGGAGCAAAAGGCAGTAGTGATAGAAAAGATTGCTACAGATGATAACATAGCAGATCCTCTCACTAAAGCATTACGACAAGATAAGCATGAAGGGCACGTTAATTCCATGGGAATTAAACGTGTTCCTAAGTTGTAGTACTCTTTTATGGATTAGATTCATTCCCTTTTGTACTCTATACGACATCATCGTTTTGATATTTTATATATATTTTGTTTTTCATGTGGATTTGTACGACAAATTTTGAACACCACAAAGTGAACTGAACGAACATTATATTTTTCAGTCCTTAATTGCCCACATGAGCTGATAACTCTGGCAATTATTTTGTGACGTTGGTTGATGGTGGGTTCAACTAGCCATAAGTCAACAGGATGACTGACCAATCACAGAGGCGATTTATACGGATATTTCATAGGACACAATTGTGACATCAACGTGGAGTCCTAAATGTTTTATAACATTCGGTGCCCGGTCGTGGATAGGACTTCCATGGTGATCCTAAGAGTCGATTCTTTTTACTATCGACTGTCTCTTGAGACTAAGGCAGATTTTGGGTGACTTTGGTTTCTTTCTCACGGTCATCCATAACAGGGGGCCAAGTAGATTGCTTCTGGGTCATTTCATGCTGTGCTTAGATCGGAAGGAGTTCGAGTTGAAGGAAATATTCAGCCTTTATCAGGTACTCGATATTTCTCAGGGCCACTCGAGGAGCTGTAACTGAAATGCATGGCTATGCTCGGATACGGATTCGTTTTATCAGTTAAGTTACTCTCTAGTCGGGGAAACCACTCTAGATCCAGATCGATTGTAAAATACGACCTTTGTGGATCCAGATCTGCAAATTGTTTTACATTGAGTGGGAGAAATTTTAAATGAATATGAGAATCGGTTATCGCACATACACTTGTACGGACAAGTGGGAGTTTGTTGGAGCTGTGTCCTCCAGTTAGTGCGGATAACGTCATTGCACATACACTTGTACGAACAAGTGGGAGCTTGTTGGGGCTGGTGTCCTTAACAGTTAGTGCAAGGACTTATAAATCTCTAAAAGGATCAAAGGGTATACTTTTGTATCATAATCAGTTGATCCACGTTTATCAATAACGGTTGGCTTGCTAGATAAGTTTGACGTTATTGTCATACAGATGGCGGTGATCAACTGGTCCCTAAAAGTCACACCTATAGGATACGTTTGAGTGATGTGACGGTATGAAAATACAGTCATGTAGATGCCAAATTTGACTAACCAGTTAGTCTGAGTTATTTGACTAATTATTAGTCAAAATGTGATGTTGAGATATTTTATTTAATACGGATTAAATAATAATGGCTAAGACAATTAAGTCGTTAATTCGTAAAATTGAATATAAGCGTTTTATATTTAATTAATGTATATTGAATATAATTATACAATACTGTTTTGTCGGACATGTATTAATAATTCAACTAACCCGTATTATTAGTTGATGCCTTAATTTCCGATAATCGATAACAGTTTATAATGAAACCGCGTTATATACACTTAGCGAATTATGGACCGGACCACGAGTTTAAGTGAAGAGGAAATGAAAAGCCCATTTCTCTCTTACTCACTCGGTTTGGCCGAGCACTTCATAGACAAAAGGAGAGCTTCTCCTCTTGTCTAACCTAGTTGTTCATTTGCTAAAGATAATTAGGGTTTTGGGAATTGTGCCTCCCGAAATTCGGATCTCTCATCCAACACAAACTCACAAAACAATCCCCTCTATATTTCAAGGCAATTAGGGGATTCTCTCTAGCACAAGGGCATTACTCGGACATCTTGGGTGCAACAATTAGGAGGAGATCTACCTTGATCTCTCATTGCCTTTTGCACTAGGACCGAAGGTTATTTCTATATCTTTATCGTTTCATTATGTTTTTCGTTTCATGACTATAATCACATCTAAATTTTGCGTTATAATCCTATAATTAAAGGGTATTATACGGATATTACCCTACACACGCTTGCCCATTTTATTTCTTTTTTATTTTTGGGGAATCACTTCGCTTCCTCACTCTTTTCAAAATTTTCTAAACTCACTTTTTTCATTTCTTTTTTTTAGGGGGAAGCACTCCCGCTGTCCGTCGCGCGTCGAGTCATCTTTTCTGCTTGCTTATTGGGCACTTTTTTTTTTCTTTTTTTTTCTTCATTTCTACATTCTCAACTTGATCAAGGTTGCATTTTGTGCCATTTACGGCCATTTTTTATGCTATATGTGTCTTATTTGCATTTTTCTATGTGAATTTGGGCAGCATAACGGCGTAAACTGTTAAAATGCCAAACCTGTTTGTATAACAAAATTCGAGCTCACGCCCGAAAGCAAAACAAAATGTAAAAAAAATATAAGCCTAGCCATGACGGTCAGCGAGACGACCCCTCAACTCTGCCACCATCGCCTCAAGAATGGCGATGTCAACATCTCGAACCTCCAGCTCCCTCGACAGGCGGGTCGTCTCCTCGCGTGACTCGTCCAGCTCACGCTCCCTCTGAAAGGAAAAGAGAGTTGATAAATGCAAGCACTCCGAAAGTACTTCAAATGTTCACGCATATTAAGAAAGAATGAATGGGAGGTTCATACCTGCGGTCTCGGGCCACCCGAAAGAGCCTCCATAGCCGTCGCTCGCAGCCGGTTGCCCATCCTCCACAGCTCGACGTGCCTCGACGGTGCCACCTATATTTCAATAATAAAACAAGGATTAAAATCGTGTTCTTACACAATCATTTCAGAAGAGGAAAAGACAGCCTAAACTGGTGGCTTACCCTCCTCACGACGTGCTGCCACTCGTCGAATCCAGCCTCCGTCACCGCCTCAGTAAAAGATGGAATCTTTATCAGCACCGTCATATCAGCCGACCCTGGGCACTCTAGTGTCTCAGGAAAAGCTGGGGGCTCGATGCCCGCCACCTCGATCTCCTGCCAAATCAAAATTATCATTTCAAAGCTGTATTCGAATTCGTCATTTTAAATAGTCAAGAAGAAGGGATAGTAACTACGATCGGCCAGTACGCCAGGCTCCTCCGCACAAACTCCGAGTACTCGAGCTCGGGAAGGAAAAGAGTGTCACCGCTCGCTCCTATGAGGTCAGCCGTCCTCTCAGCCTCTAAAGGCTCCCTAAACATCGTCCGTGGAGGATCGATAGGAACCACAAAAGCGTCACGAAGGCACTGTCGAGCCAACCGCTCACCCAGGTACCACACAGGTCTAATAGGCGTTGCCAGTAGCAGCCTACTCGAACTCCTAGGTCGGAGAACGTCGGCTACGAAAGCTGGAGCGCCAACGTAATTCTCCCAAGGTCTCGACACCCACTGAAAGGGATATCAAGGGTCATTCCTATGATAACTACGATTCAAAAAAAGGCAAATAAAGATCGAAAGCAAGGGAAATACTTACACTGTGAAGCTGCATAGTGTTGACACCCCACCTACAGGTGTCGTAAGAAGACCACTGGCTCTTCTGCCGGCACATGATCCAATCTCTAACTATGGGGTACTCTCTCGCCACATACGCGACCCTCTTGGGAGCGAAGCCGGGGAAGTACGAGTACACCCTTGCTTGAAAAGCATAAATGAACATTCAAATATACAATAATCATTTATTCAATATGGTCTTTCATTTTTTCCAAAATTCCTATTTCTATTTTTATTCATTCGCTCTTATTTCAAATCAAATCAAAACGATCTATCAAATCAAAATGATCCATCACTTCTATTTCTATTCGATCTTTCGATTCTTAGTTCAAATCAAAATAACCTACCTCTCCAAATTCAATTCAAATCAAAATCCTTATTTCATATTCTAAAATTCCCATTTCAATTCAATTCAAAATGATCATTCCCATTTAATTCAATTCAAAATGATCTCTCCCATTCCTATTTCAATTCAATAATCTTTCCAATTTCAATTTAAAACGGCTTTTTTATTTCCATACTTCTAAATGATCTTTCATTTATAAACAGTTCTATCGTTTCTAAAATCAAATGAAAAATAAAGGAAGGTTCATACCTCCAAAATGAGTCCTGGACCGACAGTAGTAGGAGAAGTCCCCTTCTCCATCAGCTTGGAACGAACCACGGCCCTCATGTACCGTATGAGAATGGCAATTCTAGGAGTCACCTAGTCTAAACGACCCAGGCTACTCAAGTAAGTAAGGAAAGGAAGAGGCTTTGTCGACAGTCTCTCCCCTTGTCTCCGAAGTAAATCGAAGACAAAAACCACCAGAGCCACAGTCGGGCTCGCTGCTCAGCCGTACACGGTGGAGGAGGCACCATGCCACCACCTGCAGTCATCTGCACCCTTGCCGTAGTCTTGCCGTCAAAGTAATCCTTGACATAAGAAATCGAAACTAGGTCGGGTACCTTAGCCACAACCTTGGCCTGGTTCCAGCCAATCAAACCCCTAGCCTCAGCTGAATCCGCTATCATGGTCGTCGCAGGCCACACTATCGGCTCCTCTCCACAAGGCAACCCGGAGATCATGCCGTAATCCTCAAAAGTAACCCCAATCTCTCCAAAAGGCATATGGAAAGTCGAGGTTGTATCCCAAAAGCGATCTAGGAAAGCTCGAATCAGGCACATGTTGGCTCGAATCTTCTTCCCTTTGATCTCTCGCCAGCCCCTTACTAAGGTTATGAAGTCCCCACGCTCAAAGATCGCCTTCTCCTCCTCCGAAATCTTCTCATAGGAGTCCAACCTGATCGTGTTTTCGGAAAATTACCTCATATTCCCGGCCTCCTGCAATTTCTAAATTTCAGAAGCTTCTTAGCTAAGTAAAGCAGATAATATAAAAAGACTTAGTGTGATGCAAGACAACATCAAGCTTACCATGCTTCTTGCTACACGGTACGAGAAGTGACTCTCAGCTGCCCAAATGAGATGTCGGCCATCCCATTTATCCGCCCACTGAGACACAGGTAAAACTGGCGCCCTCTCCTCCTCACGTTGACCCTCTGGGCCGCCTCTTCCTCTCCCTCCATTTCCTCTATACGAACTACCATGGCCATAAGCGGATCGACATGTACCTCCATAGCGTCTCGCCCGAACGTGGAAGGTACGTCCTTTGCAAAAAAAAATGCAAAATCAAAGCATTTAGAGGCCTTTTTCAATCCGGGTTTTTCTCGAGCCCTGCCGTCAAGCAAGTCGACAAAAGTGATAAATGAAGAGTATATCGATCCAAAATACTCAAAGGAGCGGGGGAGGGGGGGGGGGGGTTGAATTGAGTATAAAAACTTATCTCCACTATTCTCGATTAATAATTTTAGTACCTTTCTACGGATTACAGAATTACTAGCCCACTCGTACAACTAACTCTAGTTGTAACTCGATTGAGTATCGTTAAATACTCGGTTTTGTCTAACTTACGTTAATAAGAAAGCACTAGATTGTTCTTCTAATTTGTTCACACAATTGAACGAGTAAGAAACAATATAAAGTACTATTATGCAATAACGTAATCTATGAAATTAAATAACAATATGAAGCACGACTTTTCGTAAGGATTTTCGAATTGCAAAAACAAATTAATTACTCAATAAAGGATTTACTCGATTTGTTTGCAAAAGGATGTTTAAGATTTTGAAAAGTTACTTTTAAATATTGAAGCACTTGTGTATATATAGTAGAGAGGAGAGCCAGGGTTTAGCGAAACCCTAAAGGTGCCGTGCGGCCTTAATGGATTGTTTCACAAGAAACAAATCTTATCTTCTCTTACTTTAATTCAATTAATATCTCGTTATAAATAAATAAGGTAAATCGATAAAATTGTTAAGATAGGAAAGTATCTTACAATAACTTATTCTAGATTTAACCTAATAGATTACTTGTACAAAGGGCTAGTGCGAAGTGGACGACGGCTCATAAGCCTACCGTCTTATTTCGAAACCCTAGATGAAATATTAATGCATGGATTAGGGTTTAGTTCTTAGATTAATTTTAGAACCCTAGATAGCATGACAACCCATAAGTTGTTTTACTAATCAGTAGGATAACTATAAATCTATTTGAGCTAATCAAACCCATATCTCCTTTCTAAACTACACACACATATTTTCGAAAAATATATTAAGGATTTGAGCTTCGAAAATCGATTTTAAAACCCTAAAATCGTGACTTCATATTGCACCCTAAAGTTACAGGTCAAATGACTATAACATTAAGCTTGGTAAGTAAAGTTATAGGTGAATTAGCTATAACTTTACCTTCCCAACATTACTTCCATAAATACCGTTAATAGACGATGTCCTATACTAGCTAATCTTCCTAAAGATCTTCAGTATATGGATCATCTCTTCATCTTGATCATAAGCTCTTCATTTTGAGCTTCTTAAAGACTTGATCATGCCTTTTGCTTGAGTGATCAATGTAGTTGAGATATTCACAACAATGCTTTTAAGAATCTTCAATGTTATAGCTCAAGCAGCTATAACATTACTTTAATAATGCTTCACAAATCTTCAATGTTATAGTCACGAAGGCTATAACATTTCTTTCTTATACTGTAGTCCTTATCTAATCTAACCAAGACTAAACAAACGATTACAAACAACAGATATATACATATTATAAAGTATACTTGTCATTATCAAAACATAACATATAACTATATGGTCCAACAAATTCCCCCTTTTTGATGATGACAAGTCTCTACGATTTGTGACTAAGTGCAAGTTCCCCCTCAACATAATACTACAAATGTTATAGTCACTCGAATGCAAGAACAAGCTACTTATATTCAAAGTTATAGCATCTAAGGACCTTAAGAGATTAAAGGTTCTGAAAAGGAGCAAGCTTAGGCAAATACTTAAGTCAAGGTCATTTCTTCCCCCTCTTGACATCATCGAAAAGACGAGAACAAGACATAAAACAACTAGAATAATATTAACCAAGGAAAGAAATAGACATGTAAAAATATATTATAAGACGAGAAACGAGTCTACGATAAGCATGCATAATAAAATATGTCTAATACAAACCGAAAGTGTAAAAGCCTATGGGCCGAATAAACAAGTATGACAAAGGGTGGAATAAGAGTATAAAGCCAAAATGTGCCGAATGGACAATAAAAGTTTAAGGAAGTAAAAGGAAATGGGGCATGGGGTAGGATTAGGACGTGTTCAAGGAATGTTGTGATTCACAACATTCGGGTTTGTATGATTCATTAATCTCTTATTAGTGACTACTAATAACTTAAGTAATTTAGTTTAGTCATAAAACTAATTAGATCTTATGCATGCATAACAAAATACAAAGTAAGAAAAAATCAATCAACTTACAAAGAGTGCCGAAATGGATATACTAATTGGACTTCTTCTAAATTAGTCTTCTTAAAGAAAATCCAAATGCTCCAACAAAACCCTTAGATTCAATAGTAGAATCTACTCCTCAAGGATTGTACCAAGGTAATCCCTCTTAATACAAGTACAAATTTTGTTACTAGAAATTAGTATTTGTGTCCTTAAATTATAACTAATATTATTGTATACTACTTCTAGTAATGGAGGAATAATATTAGATTTAATAAACAAATTTATTCATAAAACCATTTTATGTAAGAGAGAGGATGATAGAATATATGAGAAATAAGTATGTGTTTTCTATACTAGGAAAAAATGAGAACCAAAAAATATTCTCACACATAGAGAAGAGGGAGCCGGTTTTGGCTCTTATTGGGAGCCAAAATTGTTCTTCTCAATTTGCTTTTTGTCTTCACAAGAAAGGCTAGGTGTAGGTTTAGTTTAGGTTAGTAACGATGGAGTTTCTTAATTAAAAACAATAAACCTTAAAACCATAAACGACCTACTTAAAACCGGCACCCATATGTAGAATGGACTCCATTTTATCTTTTGTAATTTGTCATTTGTAATTTGTCTGACATATGACAAGTTATATGTCATTAGGCATAATAATGCATATTTAAAAAATTAAATATCATTTTTTTTTGCAAGAATAGCAAGCCATGTATTCTTCCTTATAGGGAAAAAAAAGGAGGCCAATCTTACAAAAGAGAACCAATAGAGAACCTAATCAAGCATTTAAAGACCCTATAATCTCCCCTTCTTTTGAGGGAGAATTTACAGACAATAATCGTATGCTAACAAAATATTGTATGCGTTTGACAACATAATCTACATCATGTTCTAACCCCTGAAAAATTCTGATATTTCTTTCCTCCCATAGACTATAAACTGTAGCCCCCAAGCAGCTAGAAAACCATTGAGCCTTCTAATGCTTCCTGACCTTCTTACCCGCTATCCAGTGAACCTCTTTGCTCAGTTTAAACGTCCTGTGCTGCATTCTTAACCAATGCAAAACTTGATGCTAAATAGCAGCAGAAAAATGCACTGAAAGAACAAGTGTTTATGCGTTTCATTGTCAGCTTTGCATAGAACACACCTGTTAACCAGTGAGATCCCCCTGTGGTTCAATTTATCAATAGTAGCCAGTTTCTGCTGCATAGCAAGCATAAGAAATACACTGTGCTTAGGCAGAATAGCTCGATGCCAGACTGTTGCCCCCCAACTGATTGGATTACCTTTCCTGCGAAACTTATCATAAAGTAAGGATAGCTGAATGCATCCCTTCTTGACACAGCCAGACAGTAAACTTTCAGCAGCTGGTCCATTGCCCCCCATATTCAGCAGCTCATCTCTAACCAGCAAAATACTCCTCCAACTCTCAAAGTGAGTATTTTTCTTCTGTAGAGTCCAAAAATCACCAGACTTAATATTATAAGCATAATTCCAGTTGGTCCAAATATTATCTGAGTGTTGAGTAATTCCCCAAATCCACTTACATATGATGCATTTATTCCTGGCTAAAATTTCCTTAATATTAAAACCTCCTTCAGTATAAGGGGCACAACAAGAATCCCAGCTCTTCATAATCAATTTCCTATGACTCTCTTCTGAATCCCAAAGAAATCTCCTGCAGAATTTTGTAATGAGTTTGAGCACACCTTTAGGAATCAATAAGGTAGAGCACCAAAATTGTTCCAATCCAAAGATGACAGAATTTATCAGGCTAACTTTCCCAGCATAAGAAAGCTTATAGGTAGACCAGTGATTCAACACTTTCTGAACTTTTGCAATTAGGTCTGCAAACATGGTCTTATTAAGCTTACCAGCATTCAAGGGTACACCCAAATATCCGAAAGGGAAGAGACCTTGAGTATAACCAAATGTGATGATTAAGATTTCCTGCTTGATATTATCTCTTATGCCAGCCATGTAAATGTTAGTTTTTTCTGGATTAGCATGCAGACCAGACAGCAAAGCAAAAGAATCCAGTGAGGAGGTGATAGCTTGGACAGATGGAGTGTCTCCCCTAACAAATAGCATCAGGTCATCAGCGAAAATTAAATGATTGAGCCCCAATTTCTCACATTTAGGATGGTAGGAAACTTGAAACTGTTGATGAATGCCTCTTAAAATCCTAGAGAGGATTTTCATACTCATAACAAAAAGGAAGGGGGACAAAGGGTCTCCCTGTCTTAAGCCACTAGCTCCCTTGAAAAAACCAATGTGATCACCATTTAATTTCAAACTAAACCATGTAGAAGTGATGCTCCCCATAATCCACCTCTGAAATTTCTCAGGGAAATTGAAATACTGCAGCATCTTTCCTATAAAGTCCCATTGAAGGGAGTCAAAGGCCTTCCTGATGTCAACTTTAATTAAACATCGAGGAAAAAGCTCTTGTTGTCCATAACCCTTCACCAAAGATTGAGTAAGCATTATGATTTCAAAGATGCTCCTCCCAGCAACAAATGCTCCTTGTTCTTGTCCAACAATGACAGGTAAGAGTGGCTTAAGTCTAGAACATAAAATCTTGCTAACTGTCTTATAGAAGACAGTGCAACATGCAATTGGCCTATAATCCAGAACAGTAGAGACAACATGCTTCTTTGGAATCAAGGCAAGTAAGGTAGTATTGGCTTGCTTAAACATTTTCCCAGTTTTAAAAAACCTTTTGATAACATCACAGAACTCATGTTTCACAATATTCCAAGAAGTTTTGAAGAATTGGGCAGAAAAACCATCTTGCCCTGGACTTTTGTTAGAAGCAATAGAGAAGAGAGCAGTCTGTATTTCTTTATCCTCAACCTCCCTCCAAAGCTCCATCCAACTAGAATCTGGAACTTTGGGACCATCCAAAGATGCCATTAGAGTAGTGTCAACAGGGGTTTTCTGACCCAAAAGCCACTGGTAGTAGTCTATGAAGGCTTGGTTAACATCAGGTAGACCCTCTTTATCAACTCCATTTCTATCTCTGATTCTTCCAATAATGCATTGATGCTTCCTAGGTGCAATGCGGGCAAAATAATGACTGGTGGGAACATCATTGAACTTTATATCCTGGATTTTAGCTCTCTGAAGGAGAGAACTTTTTTCAGCTTTTTAAAGAGCTAGGTAAGTCTGCAGGAGAGTTTTTTCAAGTGCCAATAGAGAAGGGTCCGGAGGCTTAGTTTGGAGGCTAACCTGATATTCTTGTAACTGTTGATAGGCAACTTTTACTTTCTCAGAAATCCCAGAAAAGGAGCATTTGTGTATGTTGATAAGTTTCAGCTTCACATTTCTTAATTTAGAAAATAGCCTGTGAATTGCATCTCCTTTAACAGGAGTATCCCAAGCCTGCTGTACAACATGACCATAATCCTGATGCTCCTCCCAACAATTAAGGTAACTGAATCTTCTTTTATGCTAATAATGATCCTGAAGAGTGACCAGCAAGGGTGAATGATCAGAAATCCCAGATGCCAGAACATTCACCTGAGTATTAGGAAACTGGATCAACCATAGAGAATTAGCAACCACTCTATCCAGTCTAGACCAAATTCTAGTGGCATTCTCTTGTTTGTTTGTCCAAGTATATTCACATCCAAAACTATGTAGATCCTCTAATTGGCAGTCAAGTAAAGATTGATTAAAAGCCAACACTTCAGTAACAGATGGAGGGTTAGGCCCAATTCTCTCTTCCATGTCCTTTACAATATTCCAGTCTCCCATCAAAATCCAGTTAGTAACCTTAGCCTTTAATCCAGTAAGTTCATTCCATAAGCTTTCCCTATGACCAGCATCATTACTTCCATAGATGAAAGTGACATGGATCACTTTATTAGAAATATGATGAAGCACTTCCAAGTGAACTAGTTGATCATGGCCATAAGAAGAGATCAAAGTGACCCTTCTAGTGTCCAGAAAAACCCAAATCCTACCATTATAATGATAAGGATAATTATTTAATACTAAATAAGAAGAAAAAGTCCTACTTATAGCAGCAAAATTATTCTCCTTCACCCTAGTGTCCAACAAACCAAACACTTCAACTTTATTTCTACTTAGATAACCCCTAACCTCATGCTGCTTTATTGGGTCATTAAAACCCCTAATGTTCCATGAAGAAAGTATCATTGAGCAGGGTTTGGTGGCTCCCCCTCCAGAGTGACCACCTCCACATCAGTATCCAATGGTTGCCCCTCATTCTGTAGCACAGAGTAAGTATTTGCAGTAGTAACAGCATAAGAGTCAACATGTGATATATCCAGTCCAGTGTTTTGTCCTTCTTCCCTTCCTACAGCATCAGGACAATCAGGACCTAGTTAATATAATCTACAATATCTTGTAATTATAATTAACTAATTACTCTTATCTCAAATGTTTCACAAACATTAATCAATTTTGGTAATATAAAGAATTAATTACTCAATTGAATCTTATTTAATCAACCAAGTGGTGTTAGTCCAGTGGTAGCCGGGTTAAACCTTGAAGCTTGCAGAAATGCAGGAGTTGAGAGGTCCCGGGTTAGACTACTAGCTGGGACGATGATCACTTGGCCAATGCAGCCCCCGAAGGGGGTGGCTTACGTGGTCCATGTGGTGGTGCGGGAATGCATGGGCCCGGGGGGATTCAACCCCCTCGTCATAAAAAAAAGAGAGTCTTATTTAGTCAAAATACAATAAGATATAGAACTCTCTCTTATAAATAAAAATTGTTCAATTTATGGAATTTATTAACTTGTATCAACATACAATTAATTAATTAATCAATTAAGAGTGTTACCCTAGAGGTATGACCTTAAGGGATCAATTGATCACCGCCAGCCAATCATTACCGATTAATGTGGATCAGTCGACAATAAAATATTATTTTCCCTCAGCATTCTTATTATGAGATTTAAACATGTGATCGCATTATTGTCGAGGACACATACTCCAACAATCTCCCACTTGTCCACGACAAGTGTGCGTCACCAATTCTCTTGTCCCATTACAATCTCCCACTCAATGCAAGGTGTCTTGCAGGTCGTACTTGCATTTGATTATATCATGAGTGGTTTCCTCGATCTGGTGAATAACTGTCTGACCGGAATTATCTACCGTAGATACCTTCCGAGCGTGGCCACGCATTTCCAGTTCATTAATCCTCGAGTGGCCTTGAGATATAAGATAATCCTGATGGGGATGGAGAATTCCTATTGCACTCTTCCCTTCCAATAGCCATAGCTCATCATGACCCAAAACGTGCCCATTTGACCCAAATTACGAAGATCGTATAACATAAATCAAAGTCACTCTGAAACTGTGCCATATTAAGCGAACAGTCTTTAGTCAAAGAATCGACTCATAAGAATACTATAGCAGCTCTTGCCACGACCAGGCTATTAAAATTGCTAGAGCTCTATAAGCGGTCATTGCCCGATAGAGTGTCCCATACAATTTGCCTATGTGATCGACTAGTCATCTCTCATGACTCTATGGCACTTGAACTTTCCATCAATTGCATCACACTCTAATTACTTCGAGATGTCACCTCATATAAGCAACTAGGGGCCAATACTATGTTAATCCAGTTCACTTTAATAGGGTTCAACTTTGTCTTTATAACCTATTTGGATATAACAATGTAATAAAAGAGT
This sequence comes from Silene latifolia, assembly GCF_048544455.1. Classification (NCBI taxonomy): domain Eukaryota; kingdom Viridiplantae; phylum Streptophyta; class Magnoliopsida; order Caryophyllales; family Caryophyllaceae; genus Silene; species Silene latifolia. The sequence goes on along the minus strand of NC_133527.1, from coordinate 68,542,544 downwards.
TTTAATAAAACTCAAACGATGAATGCACTATCACATATGTAAAATTGATACCATATCAATTACTACATAATCTATAATCCATACTTAATATTGAATACAACTATACATCTCAACTCAATTGAAATGGCATGACTTATCATGCTTAGCCTATGAAAAGGCCTTGGTTAGCAAGTTTTGGCAACTCTTTGCACTTTCCCTAACCTTGTACCATTTCCCTTTGTATAATCTTTATCATAACAACCTTTTGAGTACATGTCCAGATCTAATCTAGAGATAGGTTCCTTAGCCTTGGAATCATTCCCACTGTCCTCACAGTGTGCAGGGATAGGACCTCGGTTGTTGGAACGAACTACCATGGTTCCTCCAATTCATAAAACCGAATCCTAATAACATCCCTTCCTACTTGCATTTTTCATATTTCCAAGTGTACTCAATTTTCGTTGTAAATCTCTCATTGTTCTACTGCCTAGAGCGTATCTAGCAGATATCCTTCTTAATTAATATAGCCAAGATGGTTCTCTAACTATCCTAGTGTGATTAGAATATGGTTATCGTGTAACTGCTTGCACATAAATCCATATCAATTCTAATCACTTAGCTTCATTTCTTTAGTGCTCTAAGAGAACTAACCAATGAACTATATGACTATATTGAGACTTCTCTCAAAAATTCGATTTGTAACTTTTCGTCATACTCCAAGTATACGAAATTAAAGAATGGTGATACACCTAAGCGTAATGAATTAACCCCGCAGCGGAAGCAAGTGGATTCAATTTCTACATGTTCAATACCTTTGAACTTCACTAGACGCTTATCAATATAAGAATATTCATTTAACGCTAATATCCTCTCAGAACTATCTTTATAGGTCTGGATACCTTAGAGATATATTATTCTTCTCCTAAGTCTTCCATCATTCACAATGATCAATATGTCCCTTTCATATAAGACTAATAACACCACATTACTCCCACTAAACTCCATGTATAAACAGAACTACTCGACAATTCGAGAAATGTTTATCACATGATCAAAACATACAATTCAACTCTTTGATATCTACTTAAGACTTCCTCTCAAGTTCGCATCCTACTTTAGGATAGTTGCGATTTACAAAACTCATGCAAGATGATTTTAAAATCCAACTATATCAAATCATATCCGAATACAATGAAGCATTGTTGTTGCGTGCAAAACCCTTGCCACCAACCAACCAAGCTAAATAAACATTTTCATGTTTATGCTTGCTTCGGACTTTTGCGGAGTTGAAACTAGATAAAGTATCATAATAAGTTACAGGTTTGTTATTTTCTACAATAACATAACTCCTGTCCACTTAGATTTCGAAGAAATATTTACTGATTTTGACCAGGAAAGAACGTCTTCCTACGTCTTATTCTTAGTTTGTGGCTCTTGAACATTTTCTCCCACTCTGTCTATAAGAGATAATCCTCTTTTCTTTAATAGACAACATCACAAGCCACAAACCCTTTGTTCTCATGATCATGTAGGAAGAGAGACCACATGTTTTCTTTCGAAACAAGCTACAACTTAGGTACCATGCCTAATCATATCATATATGAATTGTACTTGATTGCTTTAACTATGTTTTGTTTTAGTGGAATAAATAGATACTAGACAAATTGTGATAGAAACAACTTCCAATTTTATAGTAAAGATACAATCATATCGTATAGGATTCTTTGTCACCTTTTATCCTTTGGTGCATATAAATGTCTTCACTTTATTGTTCCCAATATTAACAAAGTACTAATACTTTGGTCATAATCTCTAGGTTATGATACTTTTAAACATTCATTGAACTTATTCAAAGAATTTCTCTTCTTACCTCATTAAATGGATACCAAGTATTTACCTAGTTCGTTGGTAAAAGAGATGAAGAGGTAATAACAACTTTTGATTGAAATTGTATTCGACCATACACTTCAAAGTGTAAATAGGGCGAATATCTTGCTATATTCATAATTCTTTTCTAGAAAGAATTCATGAATTAATCTTGCTTTGAATACAAGATTCACACATACCAAGAGATTCTCAATCAAGTGGTTTGGGACACTAGTCACAACTAGTCTCTATGAGAAATTTTAATCGAGAATCGAGAAATAATGGGGTTCACCAATTTTAGTCTTATACAATATGTATGACATTTATTTTAGTTTGAATATAATTACCTTGATTTGTATGGTCTCACCATAAACTTAATCGTGGTATGTAAGGGCACAACACTTGTTTTAATAGCATAATGGTAAAACTCTTTATCTTTTGTGCAAAACTACAAATTATATTCTTATTTAGACATATTATACATCATAACAATTATTGAGGTATATATCTAAATACAAAACTAAAATGAGTACACTACAACATTCATATGTTCATTGATGAAATGACAACTACCCTAGTTCTATTCATGCAAATTTTTGAACTTATTCTTGCTAGTCATCACATGATAATGCCAAATATGATGATGGAATCCACTAATTTGTATCAAATACTCATAATGTGGTATTTGGCAAGAAGGCTATGACAATGTCATACATATTTACGAAGGACTATGTTGGTGTCACACAACCAACTTCCTTAATCTTTACTTATTTAGGAATTTATCTCAATTTTTAGTGGCTAACACTTTCTCTTTCACGCCTAGTTCTATCCTTAATAATTAAGATATATACTTTACTTCTTATTGCTCCCACTCACTTCAAGAATTTCTACTTGATGAAAATTTATCTTCATATAATTTCCTAGTTAATCCTTTACAAGGATGAACTCTATTGTGGTATTTGTTTAATCAAAATTTCTAACAAATTAATTTACCAATTTTACAATGTCATGTGCTTAACAACTTAAGTGCTTGATGACATTTGTTTGGATTGAGCAGTATGACTTTTGAACCATGTATGCAATGAAGATATTATCAAAAAATCTTTTGACTAAGTACTACTTGTATTCATATTTCTTCACAAGAAATCATACATAGGTATGTTAGGAATTTAAGATGCTAATCCTGTATTTGCATAGGACGACTCCTATCTAGTTCTATGGAATAGAACGATTCCTATGGAGTTAGTTCACAACCTATGATACGGTTCAATTTTAGAAAGAGATTCTTCGTCGTTAGGAATAGTGGTTTAGTGGAGACTCGTGTTAAAATCGAATTGATAACATATATGAGTAGGAGCGATAATAAAGAACAACATAAAACAACGAAATAGTGGGAAAATCAAACATTCATCGTTATATATAAAACATTTAAGAATGTTTTAGCATTTATATAATGACCTCTACCCAACTATTATAAATGATCCCGAGATCCAAATTCATATCAACTCGGGCATGGTGAGCCGATTAATCCCTAATCAATATAACTCGGTGGATTAACTCTTTAATCAATTTTACTTCTAGAATTCTCGGTCGATAAAATTACTTTAATATTTATCTTTAGCCCGGAACACATGTGACTACGGTCACGAATACTTCCGTTAAGCTCAATCCAAATTTCGATGTAGTAACAATTTACCACCCACTTACCCAACGTAACAAGTTTAGCGCCCCGGTGAGCCGAGCCTACTTCCTTATGAAATTGGGGCTCATGGTTCTACTATTTGGTAAGGCTAATCCTCAATTATTATTTAGTGAGAGGTCTTGTCAATTTATTATCTATCACGTTTTAAGTGAACTAAAGCGGTGAACTACGATAATTATAATTGACACGGCGATGACTCGATAAAATAATATGCATGTGTAGTTATGGCGATTTGGCTATGCATGCAAACATATAAAACAAATGCAAAGCAAAAACAGTAAAATCCTAGTATGGGCTTCCTAAAATAGTAAATTAAATAAACTATTTACAAATTTGGAAACCAACTCATTTGGTCCCTTGAACTTCATATGGCACGCACTCCAAGGCAACACGGTCTTTGTCGGAACACCTTCTCGAATGACACCGTCTTCAAGGAACTCCGGGATAAATAAATTACAAAGCTTTTCTACTTTATACATTATAAAAAGAAAAACAAAACTAAATAAAATAAAAGTGATACGAGATCACAATAATTACAACCGAATCGATATCCCCATCAATTTCGGGAAATACCAATTAAAAACTAACGCCATACTAAGTACAAATTACATAATTCAAAATTATATAAAATAAAATATGACAATTATACTAAAATTGCAGCATTAATATATGTATGAAACATGACACGTGATGTGCCAAATCGCCCTATTTAAGCTAATATCGTATATTTTGTCCGGTTTTATGGATAATTGTGACAATTAACTTATTAAAATCACACAATATTACATAAATCAAATCTATGTCCAAGTTAATTACCCCAAACTTCTTAGGACTCAAAAATTTAGTCTTCACTAAATATTTGACAATAATTCAACTTGATATTTTATTATTGATCTTTAAACACTTTTATTCATAATAAAAGGAAATAATTCCCAATAAGTCATAAAAATTCGAAAATTTCAAAATCATAATTTTGTATATTCTGGAAAATTCCCAACATTCCAAAATTTTAATAAAAATTACCCTTAGATAATCTAAGTTTATTTCACAAATAAATTGTATAAAAAATAATTTTAACCTATTAATTCCAAATTAATCATAAAATTATGCAATAAATCAAATTCAAAATTTTGAATATTCTATATAAGTTTCTAGAACCTAGAAATGACCAATTTTAAGTCCAAAATCGAATTTTTATATTAGTGACTATTAAAGTTGCTATTTATCAATTTATATCCCATAAAAAATAATAACCATTCAAATCAAACAAAATTTGACATGCAATTTTAGATCTGGTGTCCATATCACATATACAACATTGGGAAAAATTTTCATGCCACAAAATTCATTTTAGCTATTTTTGCTAAAATAGTCACTATTTATTCGATTTTTACATTTAAAAACCATAAATTATGCAAAATGAAACCATTTCATCTCAAAATTTACATAAAGTGTGTAAATATAGCATGTGATAACATACTAAAATTTCATGGGCTTAAACGAAGTCTAACCATTTTCAACCAAAATACCTCTATTTAATCGACTTTTATCGTGTAAAAATCATTTTATACGAAATCTTACATACAATGTGTAAAATATGCATGTAAGGTCGTGTAAAAATTTCAAGATCAGAATCCTAGTCTAACTAATTTTAGCATTTTAAGTGTCATTTTATTCAGTAAAATGTAATAAAAATACTAAAAATCATTTTAAAGAGCAATAAATTACCATAAATCATAAAAATGACCTAAAATCAATTTAGGACTAGAATGTTTAACATGTAAAATTTTTGCGGCATTTATCTTCATAAATCACAAATTTTTAGTTTTATATGTTAACATTTTAACTCGAAAAAAACAATAACCGATTATGCATGCAACAACTCTTGCTCTGATACCAATTGTAAGATTCATTAACCTCTTATTAGTGACTACTAATAACTTAAGTAATTTAGTTTAGTCATAAAACTAATTAGATCTTATGCATGCATAACAAAATACAAAGTAAGAAGAAAATCAATCAACTTACAAAGAGTGCCGAAATGGATATACTAATTGGACTCCTTCTAAATTAGTCTTCTTAAAGAAAATCCAAATGCTCAAACAAAACCCTTAGATTCAATAGTAGAATCTACTCCTCAAGGATTGTACCAAGGTAACCCCTCTTAATACAAGTACTAATTTTGTTACTAGAAATTAGTATTTGTGTCCTTAAATTATAACTAATATTATTGTATACTACTTCTAGTAATGGAGGAATAATATTAGATAATAAACAAATTTATTCATAAAACCATTTTATGTGAGAGAGAGGATGATAGAATATATGAGAGATAAGTATGTGTTTTCTACACTAGGAAAAAATGAGAACCAAAAAATATTCTCACACATAGAGAAGAGGGACCCGGTTTTGGCTCTTATTGGGAGCCAAAATTGTTCTTCTCAATTTGCTTTTTGTCCTCACAAGAAAGGCTAGGTGTAGGTCTAGTTTAGGTTAGTAATGATGGTGTTTCTTAATTAAAAACAATAAACCACCTACTTAAAATCGGCACCCATATGTAAAATGGACTCCATTTTATCTTTTGTAATTTGTCAGTTGTAATTTGTGTGACATATGACAAGTAATATGTCATTAGGCATAATAATGTATATTTATCAAATTAAATATCATTATATATATAAATAAATTACATTTAACAAATTAACAAGTAATTGACAATTACATGTAAATGAAATGGGTCACATTAAGTCAAGTTAATATAATCTACAACATCTTGTAATTATAATTAACTGATTACTCTTATCTCAAATATTTCACAAACATTAATCAATTTTAGTAATATAACAAATTAATTACTCAATTGAATCTTATTTAATCAAATTACAATAAGATATAAAACTCTCTCTTATAAATATAATTTGTTCAATTTAAAGAATTAATTAACTTGTATCAACATACAATTAATTAATTAATCAATTAATAGTGTTACCCTAGAGCTATGACCTTAAGGGATCAACTGATCACCACCGTCATACGACAGTAATGTTAAACTCTAGTCAGCTAATCATTAATGATTAATGTGGATCAGTTGACAATAAAATATTATTTTCCCTCAGCATTCTTAATATGAGATTTAAACATGCGATCGCATTATTGTCGAGGACACATACTCCAACAGGGTTCACATAACCGTGACGAGTCCTAAACTCGAGTGAGTCACGACGATCAAAACAAGACCGCACATGAGTTGCTTGAGCCGTGAGACACGCCTCAAAGTTGAGCACCTTCAATGACAAGGCCTTTGTTGCCTCGAATATGAGACCCATCTCCTCACGCATTGTTCTCCCGTCCTTCCATAAAGCACCACCTTGACTTGCCAAATTTGCCAAAGAGCTTGTTTGACGAATGGCCTCATGAACCACCCTATCCGCATTCTTAGTAACTAGCTTAAGACGCCCCTCAAACCCACGCATGTAGGCTAGCACGTCATCATTGCTCACTCCACTAGAGACTGAAGCTACGGTCTTGTCCTTTGTCATTCCCGGCACTAAAGCTTCCAACAATTTCGTTTGAGCATCTAATTTTTCAGAAACACTCGCCATAAACGGGTCTAATCTCTTCTCCAACGCCACCACCACATCCGACGACTTCTCCACAACCCCTCCTTTTGACAGAAAAATCAAACCAGGCCCAACCGCGGCCACTTTCATCAATTTAAGATGTATATCACACATCTCATCCTTAACCATCACACCATAGCTACTCGGACTCACAACTTTCTTATACTATAACAAACGAGAAATCCACATACCGTAAGGCAAATCCAAAGTAGTGTAAAATTTGTCTTCGGTTACGGAAATACTAGTTGATGGTAGGGATCGAAGTGTTGTCTATTCTCCCTAATCAAACACTATTTATATTCTTAACAAACTACTCTTAGTAGAGCGGTAAGTAAAGGTCGGATCCCAAGGGACGGGTATTGTATTGACTTATCGGTTGTGAATAGCTATGTCTTTGGTGTCACAATTTTGGTTGAGTTTGAGGTTTGCAATCTAAACTACTTGACAAAAGCAAAGTAAACAAATAAAAGTAAAGCAAAGTAAGCAAATGGGGTTTTTAAACAATTAATTAAAGTACTAGGATGTCATGGGTTCATAGTGGAATCATGATGAGATCACATAAACAAGTTTCATAGATGCAAGAAATTTATTGTTGTAGTAGAATCGAGTTAGTTTATATCTTACAATTCCTAGGAAGTTTTGGGTCTCGGAGCCGAGTTGGTCAAGACTTTACAATACCTACAAGTCGACTTAATTCTTCCTATTCAACTATATACATAGCCAAACAAGCCTTGAGTTAGTTTATGTCTTACAAGTCTTGTTGAAAGGATGAGAGAATTATGCTAGGTTGTCAATCAAGCATTTCATCAAGTATAACATGTGCATAAGTTGAAACTACAACAAGCAAACATTCATATGAACTTATTAAGTAAAGATCTACTCCATGATTAACTCCCCTAATCCCCCATTAATCCTAGTTAAGGAACTACTCACTCATTATCATGGTGGACATGCAAACAATGGTGTCAATCATATTAACAAGTCAAAACATGATGAAAGAGTAAAACAATAAACAAGGATTAAATAAAGAGTAGAGAATTTGTACCAACTTAGTGAGACACCCCGCAATAACGCGGAAAATATAACTAATAAAATTCAAGCGGAAATTTGGGAATTTTTAAAACTTTTAAAGTTTAAATCGCGGGTTCATAAAAATCTAAAACACAAATAAAGAATGCGGAAATAAAGATTAAATTATACATACGTGATAGTCAAGGGTGAGGGAAAATATATCCCTCGAATGACAATACAATAAAAGGTGAGTCTAAACAATCCTAATAAACCGACTACAAGGCCAAAGTGCTCGCTAGCTCACACATGTCTTCACCCCATAAATGCACCAACTAGTACCTGTCATTCATGTAAACATGAACGCCACAGTCAGTGGAGAGTAACTCAAGGTTCTCCCAGCCACAAATTGTCGAAATGAACATAACAAATAACTAAAACAAATAAATCATGTAAGATACTTACAAAAGATGTGAAAATCAAGTTTATATGTAAACAAGGCAATCAGATGAGATGGAACAAGATAATCAGATGAGATGGAACAAGATAGATCAACATTAGCATGATCACGGTTAAACTGTTCATGTGAGACAATTAAATAATATGAAAGACAAGAATACGGTAATCTACACCAAAGCACGCATTTCAAGGAAATACAACATAGATGTGAGGTTAGAATCCAAATCATGTGAAGCAGTTAAGTAAGGGGTCATCCAATGCAATTTAAAAGAATATAAATTGTAGCCATTATTTGGAAAACCACTTAGCAGACATTATACGGGACGTGGCTACTAATGTCACATTCATACTTATGGCTTGCATCTCACCATAAGAACGGGTGGGAGCATCAATCCCGACGATCATATCGCAACTAGAGGGCCTATAGCTCACCTCTAGTGTCCGATAGGACCAAGACAAACAACAGACAAATACCAATATCTATAACCAAGCAAGACCTTTACTACTCATATATTAATATATAATTCCCCTGGTAAGACGACAATGGTACTCCCAAAACTCAGTCCTAGTCTAAATTTGTCCAGACTCTCAGGACAGCACAGTTCCCGATTCGACATGCGGCAGGACAGTCCGCATCCAAGAACCGAACCCTAAATCGGAAATCGAGAACCCACAATCGGCAGGACAGTCCGAAAGAGGCGGAAGATATGAGCAAAACCCACAATCGGCAGGACAGTCCGAAAGAGGCGTAAAGATAAGTCAAGCAATAAGGTATAGCATAAAGGCATTATCATAAGAATACGACTCAACCAAGCGATACGAATCAACTTGGAAAGAGACCACTACGTGTAATGAACCGATGATAATCCAAGTGAGACAATTCATGCCAAATCATAATCACGAATATCAATAAGTAACCCATTTCCTCAATATTTGTCACTTGAATAAAAATGTAAACAAACGGAAATAAACCATTCATAATAAGCAAAATAAGCATTCAATTATAAATGACTCAATTGTAAGATAAACCATTTACTACTCACAAGGCATGAATAATTACATTTGGCTCATATCAAAATGGAAACATGTCATTTCATAGACAAATGAGATAATTAATAAATGTATTTCTTAATTATAAGTCATGTGAGAAGGATATAAGAATGAACGATATTTAACGAATTACGTTATATAACACGCGAGATAAAATTTAAATAACCGCAACGAAACCTTCAAGAGACCACACCATCTTATAAACTAGCCCAACATCTAATGGCATAAACCAGCCCAATCACTTAAACCACACAAACCCAACTATTTAAACCTAACTAGCCCAACTAAATTGACATAACAAATCCCAACTCACTTAGCTAGCCCAAATGAGTAAGCATAGCCCAACACAAAAGGAAAGGGCAAAGCAAGGTGATGATCACCTCTCACCCGTAACCACCATCAGCCACAGCTGGACCATGGCCGTTCTGCCAACTTACGGCCAGCCACCGCAGCCTTACATGACGGCCCCACAACCACCACCAGCACCCAACCAAAGTAGCCAAAACATGTAAACCACAAGACCATTTTCCAAGTTTACTTGAGACGGACATTCGAACATTTCAAAAAACCAAACTTGTGCCAAGAAACCCTTAGCCACGACCCCAAAACCAGCAGCCACACCCGCCCAACACAGTCCAAACATCCACCAAACACACCACCAAAGCCGACCTATAACTAACCCACATATCAGGCCTCCCAACTACCCGCCAACCACTGCCCATAGAACCACTCCCCCACGGTTATCAAAATGGACCATGAACGGCCACCAAAGCGGTCATATGCAAACGCGTTATACTGTCCATTGGAACAACCAGAAAAAGGTCCTAAAACAGAACCCACTCAGGCCATGACAGGCCACCAACACGCTCTACAGCAGACCAAAAATAGCACACACCACCCTTATTTCGACTGCCCCAAAACAGAGGACAAGACCGTCCGAAAACAGACCATTACCAATACGATTCAAGACGGAATTTATAGCATGGAAAGCGAAACCTCCATGTAAATCACACAAAAGAAAGTAAGCATAAAGAACACAACTTTAACACAAAAAAAGTTTAAGAACGAGTTTAGGGGGCGAAATATCGACTCATTGTCGAGTAACCTATCACCGTTACCTTTGCTCTCGAATTCTCGGGCGAAAACGTCCAAGGCACGAGCTTTACTTCAGTCTTCAACTAGAAAGGAGGAAAAACGAGTAACCTGGGTCACAAAACCGATTTTGTAATAAGATGCCCATTTCGAAACTAAGTCAAAACATGAGCTTTCTTACCTAGAAATGAGGAGGAAGAATAGAGGAAGAGAATGGCGTGAAAACTATGCATTTTGGTTGACAGACGGAGGCGGGATCTATGGTTGAAGGTAGACGAAAATGGCGTTGGGTTTACTGCGTTTTGTTGCTGTTGTTGCTGATTATTGAAAATGAGAAAAGGACTAAGAAGGAAGAAAGAGGTAAGGCAGGGGAGTGGGGTTCACGACATCACTCAACAACAAGAATAATAATAATAATAATAATAATAATAATAATAATAATAATAATAATAATAATAATAATAATAATAATAATAATAATAATAATAATAATAATAATAATAATAATAATAATAATAATAATAATAATAATAATAATAATAATAATAATAATAATAATAATAATAATAATAATAATAATAATAATAATAATAATAATAATAATAATAATAATAATAATAATAATAATAATAATAATAATAATAATAATAATAATAATATATAAAAGGAGATATTTAAAGGTGGGTGTAAGAGGGTAGGTGAGCAAGTTGTCGAATCCTGGTTGGTCCAGATTAAAGCAGGCATAAGGTGAAATGTGACGGTCTTACTAGACGGAAACTAGGACGAGAATTATTATTATTACTGTCACTATTATTATCCGACCAAAAATATGTATACATATATTATTATATAAATCATGCCTTAAAGATATAATTTAATCGTACGTATTTTTATATAAACGAGCTTTTATATAATACGTTTATAAAAATCGTGTTTGACATAAAATTAATTAAATTGAATAATTCAAAAATATGAAATAAAGTAATCGAACAGTTTAATAAATTTAAAATGTCAAAGTGGAAAATTCGCGGGTGTTACACTTAGGATGATCAAATAAAAAGCAAAGAATAATAGAATAAAACTTGCTGGATGATGAAGAGTTGTCAATACTCCAATAAACCCCAAATAATCTTCAAATTACCCAACTAGATCTAAGAATACTTGAACAATTATAGAAAGATTAAGATGTAATTAAGAATGAATTGTGTAATTGGATTGTATTAATTTAATAAATAACCTGGATTAATCTAAATAAACTTCGTTTATGGTAATGTAACTTGATTATCTAACTTGCTAATACAGGGGAGTATTTATACTAAGTACAAGTATTAGGGTAACTAAGGGCTTAAATGACGATTAAGCCCCTAAAATGAGTTTAACGCCTTGCAAGTCCTGCTTGGAGAAGCACGACTTTCCCTTGTTGGACACCCATCCTGTAACAAAAGATGCCCGTCCTGCTTGTGGGACTCTCGGGCTGAGTTTTGGGGACACTCGTCTTGCTCTTTGGGACGCCCAGACTGCTTCTGGGATGCCCGTCTCATAGGGCAGCTTGGCTTCTTCTTCATTTGGCTGCCTCATGATCCGTGGGCATCATTGAGGAGACGTGGGGGGTTCTTCATCATTGCCCATATACTTGTTTTATTGACTTAGGCCTTTAGTATTGGTCTCCTCTTTGTTGCTTGGTCGTAAGATGCGATCCATTTAGCTTCGTTTTGCTCCATATAAGCAAGGCTAGCATTCCTCTCCTACCAAGGACACAAAACCTCAAAGAAAATGCAAAATAGGAAGTTAAAGATAAGAAACGACCCTAATGCATGCAAGAAAGCATAGGAACGGGGCTAGTTAAGGGACTAAATGTGCGTAAATATGAGTCACATCAAATATCTCCAAACCAAACATTTGCTCGTCCCGAGTAAATAGGTGACTAAAACTATGACCTTTATTTATAACCTAGCCGATGTGAGATAATTAGCGGGTGTCACTCTGCCCATTCAACTTACAACAAGACATCTATGAAGTAAGATGCCTTCTTGCAAGGCAAGGTGAGGCTTGCCAAAATGGCGATGCATCCAAACGTTTAAGCACAAAAACAAATCAATGGACGCATCTACAAAAGAATAGCCACTTTCCTCATCTAAGTGGCGGAAATCATCTACAAAGGAAGAAATTTAAGGGTACATACTCCATCATAGATATTAGTTCTCCTAGTTACGAAGTCCAAGAGGATACAAACAAGTCACCTCCAAGATGTGTTAAACTAGGCCACTTTCGTCCACAATTGCTAAATGCTTTTGTCAAGAGCCAATTCCTTACGGTGTTAGAAAACACTGTAGGATTGCGGAATTCCCCTTCTTGCCAAGACAAGAAGAAGGGTCGTCCCTTCTCCACTATGCAATAAAGATAGGATCATCAATGGATAAAAGGGATTCAAAGTAAATGAGTTTTATGATAGTTGCTTGCTTTTGGGTTTATTTTTCTCCCCATTTTTGTAGCATTTGACGATTAAGAACATTTCATGCCATTTTTGATGTTCGGCATTTTCAACTTTGCATTTTTGAACATTTTGAAAGTAACCCCATTTGTAACAAGGGTACTTCTATAAAATCATAGGAGTCTATTTTTGCTTCTCATTTCATTTGATGCAATTGCAAATATTTGACAATGATAGCTTGAACTCAATTTGTCATTTTTGTGCCCATTCCCTTTTTGTTGACAAAATGATGATAGAAGTGCAAGGACAGTTGCATGGCATCAAGGGTCACCTTGGAATAAATGGTAGCCAAGGAGTTATCACACCACAAGGCACTCTTGACTAGGCCTTATACCATGGGACAAAAGATACTAGTATGCCACATCCTAGGGTGTCTTGAGAGTATTCTAGCAAACAAAGTCTCATGGAGAAAAATTATCTATAAGGGCTTTATATACACTTGTCAAGCTTCCCAAATAGGCATTTTCAAAAACATTTATACCATACAAACTACATGCCATGATGCAACTAACATATATACAACTCTAATTCATATGCTTCTATCAACTAAAATGTCATATAAACTAGATGCAAAATCTTAACAACACATAGGTTCATACCGCATCAATCAAAAAGTAGCCACATTGTCATTAAGATATAAGAAAGGAGAAGGAGATTTGGAAATATCATACCATGCAGTCTTCTTTGTCCTTCATGCCTCGAATGTGGCGTAGTCGTCCCAATGTGATAAGAGTAACAAACAAACAATTATATACAATTCTATACTACAAGGAAAGAACATGTTTTTGAAATTTTGAAATTTTTCTAATTTTTATCATTTTTGAAATAAGGGTTAGATGTTAGAGGGTTATATGTTAGAATTTCCCATCCCCACACTAGTATGGAAATTATCCTAAATGGACAAAATGATAGGAAATTATGCAAGTGCATGAAACTATATGAAATGCATGAATTCTATATTAGATGCATACTACATGGTAAATATTTACATATGATGCAAACTAAATTATGCTATATGATGCATGCTTTCGATTAGTTTGGAGAGCAAATTTAAATTAACTTGGGTTGCCTATGAATGAACTTCCCCAAACCAAATAAAACACTATTTCTAGTGCAAAAATAGGGAAGTTTATTCACAAGGCATGCAATGCAATGCATGAAAAGTAAGTTGTCATTTTGGATTCTTTATGGTGGGAGCAAAAAGATAGTCACCTCAATGTTGCCGAGGTGTGAGTCCTTTGATGTTGCTAGGACTCAAAAACTCTTAGCCATCAAAGAGTTCAAAATGACTCTCTAAATGGTCTAAACTACATGTTATACAAGTTATGCAAGTTATGTAAACATGAGATAAAAACAAAGCAAAAGGAGGGGTAGGAGACTCACAATGGTTGGTTGAGATGCTAATGTAAGCTATCAACCCCTTAGTTGGTCGTCCTTCTTCATGCTTTGTTAAACCATCAACTATCACTCATATCATCATCGTCATCTTCCTCCATAGAACCGGAGGCATCATCATCTTCTTCTTTGTAACACCCCTCATTTTCGTCTAATTAAAAACTTATAATTATATACAATACTGAGCCAAAATAGAGAGGTATTATAATCAATATACAAATTCTCTTATTACAAATCCTTTTAAAAATAAAATAATACAAAATGTAAACAAACTTTTACAAAAAATTAAATAAAATCTTCACTTGAAATAAAATCCTATTGAACCGCAGTGGAAGTAATCTGAAATAAAACTAGAAGATAGAAAGGAACTACCCCCATGACAAGTAGCCCATAAGGGAGAAAACACATCAGCCGAAAAGCTGAGTAACAGATAGAACCTCAATATAAGCAGCGTAATTTTGGTCATGGCGTGGAAACGTAGAATACGTAAAAAAATAAAAATAAACATGGAGATTAATAAAAAAACTCCCCTTTACTAATCTCAATCTCAAAACTACTTCATAATATTCCTTTAATACAATATTTATTTCTCGCCTCCATAATTAACCATGTCTTAGCTCATTACTCCGTCTCCCTCATTACTCCGTCTCATAATATAATACTCGAAAGTAACTAGATATCGTATTCTCATCGTTGACCCTAAGACTAGGATAAGGGGTGAGTGAACTGGCGGGTAAGACCGCTAAACAATATATCCATCTCAATATCAATTTCAATCTCATAATAATATAACTTAATAACCATGGTCACTCTGGACCGTAAACATAACTCGGCACACATGCCACATAACTCATATACCAGTAACCAATATCCATGTCAATTTCAATATCAATATCGTCAAAAGCTACTCACCCACGAGTCAAGGCTAAAGGAAAGACAATTTAAACACAATACAGAAAACATAAACCTTATCTCATAATTTCGAATCTCAAACCAACTGAACTATTTACGTATAAAAGTTGCAGGCCAATTTCTCCATCTCTAGTTAAATATATCACGTACAAACTTAACATTAAATTCTTGATTACGTACACACAAAACCAAATCTTAGTCGTTGCTGTAGTTTCCAATAAATCAAGATTCCCTTATACCAACCTGTAATCATAACCTCTTAACCGACCCGTTATACAATACTACCTTTCAACTTAGTTGAATGAAAATGCCAAAGCTCACCGAAAGCTAATTACTAAACACAAAATATATAACGAATATAAATATGTAAGTAATAGCAACAATAACAAATTACATCATTAAAATTTAAGCACATCCCCCTACTACTATCCCCCTACTACTAAAAGAATAAAAATTCTCTTAGTTTCCCTCCAAAAGCAATCTAGCTAAATAAGGTAACAAATAAAAAAATATCATTACATTATTATCTTTTCAATTAATATATTCTTATAATTAAACTCTAATATTTTAATTAAAATTCATATTTATGACTTTTTCATTAAAATTCATAATTTATTATGCAATTATTTCTATTTCCATAGATATTATTGTTCATCAGTTACCTCTAAAATTACGCAAACCTACTTCTTATGCAGTTTTTAACATAATTATTGTCATCATTTACACCCTAAAATTGCGTAAATCTGTTTCTTATATTATCCTTCATCAGTTACACTCTAAATACGGTGTATATTTTAAAGGACGTAACAATTTTTATGTATTTTTTTAATTGAAAATAAAAAAACATATTATTTTAATTATCGTAAATCATCTTTTTAAGTGTGTGGTATATTGTTTTTCCCTGTTTTTGTTATAAGGTTTATACGCGTTTTAATTAGATTTTACATTTTTACATCACTTAATTGTAATTTAATGTCATAAATTAGTTTCATGCAATGATATAGCATTATAGAGTTAATTTTTATAGTAAAGTAAAAATGGTTTAAGACAAAAATAACTTAATTTAAAGTGTCTTTTAATGGTAATAAACTTTCATTTTCTACCTCTTACTAAGATTATATTAGTACATTATAACATTAAAGGTAAATTTAATTTATGCAATTAATTTAACGAGAATGTCTCTTTATAAAATAAAATTAAAAAATACCGTGCTGTAGCATGGGAATCTACACTAGTTAATTCAATAAGTCAATAACAATTAACAATTATATCATACAACCCCAAACGATAATAATAATATTAAGATTGGTAGAATCGTGTTACCTTATTTATAGCAAATAGAGAAGACGAAAGGCGAACTGGCTGAGCACGTATAAATTGGTGATGAAAAGGAATAATTTACTAGGTAATAATGTCACACTTAGCAAAGGAAGAGCATCAATAGTTCTTGACGGTGAGATTTGATGATGTTTACAGAAAGCATTTGTCAAAGGCAATGGATTATTGTGTAGTCAGCCGCACAACAAAAGACGGCGATCGAGACGATGACTAATATTATAAGGCTTTGGTTACTATTAGGTTAGGTTTAAGTATATGGTCAAATAGAATAAAACAGGTACTTAAATAGGTTGAGAAGGGCCTAGTACTCTAATGAGATAGACAATGAAAAGGTACATCGAATTTGGTTTTTTTTTTTTTGGTCTAAACCATCCGGTAATCCGAACCACATTGGGTCGACTAATCCGGATTTCGGGGCGTGTCCAAGGATTACTGTATTTAAACCCCTCCCAATCGCAGTTGTGGGGGATCGATCCGCAGACCTCCCTAGCTACCAAGCGCAGCCCCATGCTACCACTGCGCCAACCAACGATTGGTACATCGAATTTGGTTTTAATAATAACAAACAACATAAAACGGATTTTAATAAAATTTAAGACAGTATTTTTGTAACACCCCATACTCCAAGTGCCTTACCAGGACCACTCAGGTATAAGGATGCTACCATCTCGGTTACCCGAGGCATGATAATCATATGACAATGAAGAAACATACTTTATTAAATAAGTTTAAGTGATTACATTACAAAACCAACTGTAAGCAAAATACAACTGTTCTCAAACTATAAACCAACTGAAAGGAACTGTTCTAATAAACACAGCGGAAGACTAAAGACTCTGATATGTGATGACTCCATCCCTGACTAGATCCCACGCGTATCCAATATATACCGCAAGCAAATCGCTCACCACCCCGAATGGATCACCACAGTTTTTAAAATATTTAAACGGGTCAAGTACTAATCACACAACTTATATATATATCAACAAAGAAGATACACAGATAGCTTAACCGTCACACATACACACAACTACTCCAATCCCATCAATCTCAATCACCGATCGTCCACTTTGGACCATTACGCGAGTGGTGGGGGACCGCAGCCGTTCCCACCTAAGCCCCGCTCATCATACCGAGCGATAACCCTGTCCCATTAATGTGCACATCCCCTTCCGTGGCGGGTTCCACGAAGGGCGAAACTAGGGCGTGAAGTCACTCCCGCAAGTGACCCCACTCACCCAGAACGCATCTCGAGAGCCATAGACAACCAATCACAAACACAATCACAATCACAATCATCATATCAAACAACTAACTACAAAGACATCACCAATATCCCATTATGGGACTAATACCGAGTAGGAAATCCCCCGGAAAGCACAACACGCAGACGGTATCTACAATTTGTATCAAAACGGCTCCTCTACGAATTCTCCTCCTATCATACAGCACATAAAGACTACACATCACAAACTACACACCAAAACCCCCAATTCCTAAATTAGGGTTTCACCAATCTTAACAAAACATTATAGAAATTATATTAAAAGCTTACCCTCGACGCAAGGAATCCAACGACACGAACTACGATACGAACCGACCGTCCGAACTCCGGAATTGTCAAGAACGCGATTAGGAAGAAGAACTAGTTGCTTTCTCTCTTAAACAGGTTTTAGGTTTTGTAAAAAGTGATTTAAAACAATGACGAATATGTTTAAATACCTTAATCGCGTAATTAACAAAACCCGAGAAAACTCCCCAAAAAAGGACACTCGATCGAGTACCCAAGGTACTCGATCGAGTACCCCTTACTCGATCGAGTACCCTGACTACTCGATCGAGTACCCAACAGTCGAAACTATTTTACTTCGCAACTTGCCCATACTGACAGAGTAAGGGCTACTCGATAGAGTACCCCAAGGCTTATAAATACGGAGTATTACGGTCTTCCCTCCTTAAAAAGAACTTCGTCCCCGAAGTTCAACCCATACTCTAAAAACAACCATACTAACTCGACCAAGACACAACAACATAACTAAGAACTCAAAACTCGACCAAACATAAAACATGAACTCTTAACACCCACTCCACCAACTATGTTTACTTCCTTAACATGACTCACGATATCGCATCCACCACATATATATCTCTCACGACACCAACTTCATACATAACCAACCACCATCCACTAACACTGCTAGCTCCATAATATCATCCACTATCAAATCCAAAATCAAGACACTCCTAGACATCAAACGGAATGTTACATTCTACCACCCTTAAAAGGAACTTCGTCCTCGAAGTTTACTCAGACTCATAACATCATCCTCCAACTGTCAACATTATATAAAATATTCCCACACTCTAAAGCATCACACTACTACAAGCACGGCCATGGCCTTTTATAAGTATTATCCACAAAACAAATCCCTCCTTTACACTACGCTAACACTCTACTTCCAATTATATTACAACATGCACCACCATGAAACTCTCTTTTATCGCCTCCTACTCCTCTTAAGATAAATGTTATGTCCTCGTAACTCACTAATACTAAATCCTAGATATATCTTTTCATAATCCTCATCACCGTCGCATGTCAAAGATAACCACCTATAATCTAAACACTCGCCATGCACCTACCCAAGGCTCACTTACTTAAACAACTCTCATACTTCACTTCTCTCGTCACACCACCTATCCTATACCACAAAATCCTTAATTTAACCCAAAACTTCACTTGTTCCCTATTACCGCAACATGACACACCTCTCTATATAAACTACATAAAACTCTTACCACCAAAAGCATAACTCACGATCCACACTTGTTACGTACACTCACACTAGATCCTCAAGTTCCTTTCTTTTATTACCGCAAGCCTCATACATAACTTAACACGACACTAATTACTCAACGCCCTACACTCACTGTCTCAACAAAGGATTATGAACCACCGCATATATCGATCATTACTACACGGGTTCTACGAATCACTTGTCATTACCATGTCCACTAAAGCCTTATCTAGAACAAGATCAAAATTATCAGAACAACCTCTCACAACCGTGTCCCATCAGCAGAATATCACTATACCATGACAACAACGAAAACATATTCAACTCTATTTCATATCATACTCTACCTCATTCTTAACTTAACTTGGTAAAGAAAACATCAATAAGCAAGACAACTGTCTACATGTTCAACCAAAACTCACAAAGAACAACAAAGAAACAAAGCAACAATCTATGTATAACTGGTATGCACTTTCGAAAACTCGTATCATAATCATCCCGCCTACTCCACCACAACCGGTGACGGCATCACAACACCGCCACCAACAGCCATACCGTAGTGCGAAAATACCCGCATCACAACACTAAATATCGAGCCCGGATCACCACCCGAGGCACCACAACCACATCGATAGACATCACAACTACATACAATTCCATAAATACTGACTCGGAAATAACCTTTCGGACACGAAAACTTACTCAAATCCACTTTACTCAATCACAACGCAACATATTATATGAATAAACAGATAAGCATCTCATGAACATCATCTCTACCATTTCACGGAATACACGTGTGTTATTAATACACATAAAATTATAACTAGCCATGTCAAATTAATCAAATTATTACCTTTTTGGATATCATTCAATTAAACTACCGTGTCCAACATATATATTACAGAACATTCATAAAGCAGCTTTATAATTATCACACCATACCACTTCTTGTGAGGTCAGAACCTCACACAAACATTTACACATATCATAGACCCGTAATCACAACCAACTAGTTAATCCTGACCACGTAAGTTACCACTCAACAAAGGTTACCTGTTGTCCGAGCTTAACTCGCATGCCCCTCATCACATTCTTCCATTCGCATCACCAAAGACCTTCGCCATACATAACCATACCGCTAACACTCATTATGAGAAACCACCTCCTAAGACTATGTCTTATACTTCCTGACAACCATACTTTTATCAATTCGGTCTTTACAAAATCACCTCTTTAGAATTGCCACTTTTCTAATATACCCTTACCCTTAACCACTAGTCAAAGACCATAACACTACCACTTTGTCCAGGACATCAAACCTCTTCACTCATCTCTAAACATCATGGTTTCTTTTCTATCTTTGGTTAACATCCCAAACAACGAACATCGAATCCATGAACAAACTTACCTCAACATTCTTCCCAATATTTTCCTTAATTGAATCATCATCCATTTCTCCACCAAAATCTCATATCATGTAGATATTCTACTAACTTCTTACTTTCCTTAATTTCTCGAAACTCATTATTAAACATGTTGTCCTGAAGCTCCCATATAACCATTAACTAACATCCTCATGATAATATCACACATTTGGATGATTCCTTACCTTTATATCACATAACTCCGGTGAATATTTTCCTCAGCTTACTTTTATCCTTCTTTTCTCTTGACACTCAATAATACCAATTAATAGTTCAACTCCTTATTCCTTCTAGCTAACTCTTTAGAAATCCATGTACCCCTTCGTTACTCCAAAACTCGAATTCCATTATTTTCTACCGACATCATCCCACTCTTTCTTACCATGGATCTTCTCTTATTATGCTATCACTCACACTTGCACTAATCTATCCATAGAATCAACGTTTAATGTTCAAACAATTGCATCTCCCTTTTTACATCTCTAGAAATCATAATTCATTTAATACCATTAATTACCCAAGGAAATCACACAGTAGTTTCGTCTCTCGATAACACAAATTTCCAAACACAACTACTACCGCAAATCCACGTCGCGACATGTCCCATTAAGTTCGCTATATACCAATATTTCCAAACGACCTTTCATTACATATGTTCTTACTCAACACTATTTCTAACCATCTCCCTCCATAATTTATTATACATCTCAGGTTGCTACTATCCACATCCTTTCTTTCAATCTTTTCATTCTCACGTTCCTTAAACTTACATCATGCCTTGCCCACATTCACTTACATTTTCATTACTCAACTTACAATCATGTCACTCATCTCGTCTCACACAACATGCTCTATGCCTCAATTAAGTCTTACTAATCCCAACACATATAAATCATGTCCTCCCCACCGAACTCATACTCATCATAGGTGCCACTCTTTACACCACAAAATTGGGTAACTTACGCGTCAAGACCAACATACATGTAAAACAATGCATAAAGAAGCAAAATAACGCCTTTGGATTAAACATAATATGCAACGAAGTCAAAAGATAAACATATGACCCAAAATAGGGGTCACTAGATCGAGTACAGGCCACTCGATTGAGTAAGGGACTTACTCGATCGAGTAGGTGAAGATCAGAAGCACGTAAATCAAATCACCAGGGCTACTCGATCGAGTAACTAAGGTACTCGATCGAGTGCCCCCTTACTCGATCGAGTACCCAGGATACTCGATCGAGTACCCCAATTCTCAAAGATTTGTCCAGTTTTTCGTAAAACAGTCATAACTCACTCATTTCTTGGTCGTTTTGGGTGTGTGACCTATCGTTAGAATCGTAAAAGAACAAGCTATCACCTCCAATTGGAATCACATTAAAATCATTTACGCATCTCAAGTTATAACAGTTTAAAGACAACTTTGCTGTAATCAGACGACATAATTATTTGATTTTTACTTCCAAACAACTTAAACAACAACCAAGTTAAACGAAAACAACCCAATACTCATGAAACCAGTAGCCCCAATCACATATTATTATTTTCGAAAACAACGACACAACATTCATCATGCACTACCCACATGCTTTTATTCTATAGCCTTTCGTAAGACAAATCATACTCATACATTACAAATCCTATTCCATGTTACTAACATAACAACACTATAAAATAACTTCCATTATATAACCTGCTTAATCCGGAACCATGTTATCATACCACGATTATTCATCTTTTTCCACTAATTCATCCATCATACCACATATTTACCCACCATATACATTCAACATATTCACCCAGCACATGTTCAATTCATACTCCTAACCTTCTGTACTTTTACTCAACACGACAACAACAACATGTATACTTACACATCGCTTTATATATATATATAGACAAAACACTTTTCCTTACGTAATTATAACATGTCAAATTACATGTATCAATAATTATACTTTCATGCTTTACAATCAACCAACATACAGTTCACGTCATTATCATCTTTCATCCATCAATTCATACAATATACTACTACATAAATACACACAGCACACAATAAGCACATAACGATCCCGACACATATCCCATGGTGAGCGGTTCGAAATTGTAGGGCGAGTTCGCGACTTTAGGACGTCTCCCAAGTCTTTGCATTAGCTCCTACAACCTTTACCCCGGGTTCATTTTAATTGACTCCCTAGATTCATTGGATTCATTGGTTACAGGTTTCAGGATCGTCGCTCTGATACCATTTGTAACACCCCCATACTCCAAGTGCCTTACCAGGACCACTCAGGTATAAGGATGCTACCATCTCGGTTACCCGAGGCATGATAATCATATGACAATGAAGAAACATACTTTATTAAATAAGTTTAAGTGATTACATTACAAAACCAACTGTAAGCAAAATACAACTGTTCTCAAACTATAAACCAACGAAAGTAACTGTTCTAATAAACACAAAGCGGAAGACTAAAGACTCGATATGTGATGACTCCATCCCGACTAGATCCCACGCGTATCCAAGATATACCGCTAAGCAATCGCTCACCACCCCCGAATGGATCACCACAGTTTTTAAAACATTTAAACGGGGTCAGTACTAATCACACAACTTATATATATATCAACAGTAAGATACACAGATAGCTTAACCGTCACACATACACACAACTACTCCAATCCCATCAATCTCAATCACCGATCGTCCACTTTGGACCAGCCACCGCCGATGGGGGACCGCATGCCGTTCCCACCTAAGCCCCGCTCATCATACCGAGCGATAACCCTGTCCCATTAATGTGCACATCCTCTTCCGTGGCGGGTTCCACGAAGGGCGAAACTAGGGCGTGAAGTCACTCCCGCAAGTGACCCCACTCAGCCAGAACGCATCTCGAGAGCCATAGACAACCAATCACAAACACAATCACAATCACAATCATCATATCAAACAACTAACTACAAAGACATCACCAATATCCCATTATGGGACTAATGCGAGTAGGAAATCCTACCCGGAAAGCACAACACGCAGACGGTATCTACAATCGTATCAAAACGGCTCCTCTACGAATTCTCCTCCTATCATACAAACACATAAAGACTACACATCACAAACTACACACCAAAACCCCCAATTCCTAAATTAGGGTTTCACCAATCTTAACAAAACATTATAGAAATTATATTAAAAGCTTACCCTCGACGCAAGGAATCCAACGACACGAACTACGATACGAACTGACCGTCTGAACTCCGGGAATTGTCAAGAACGCGATTAGGAAGAAGAACTAGTTGCTTTCTCTCTTAAACAGGTTTTAGGTTTTGTAAAAAGTGATTTAAAACAATGACGAATATGTTTAAATACCTTAATCGCGTAATTAACAAAACCCGAGAAAACTCCCCGTAAAAAAAGGACACTCGATCGAGTACCCAAGGTACTCGATCGAGTACCCCCTTTCTCGATCGAGTACCCCCCTACTCGATCGAGTACCCAACAGGTCAGAAACTATTTTACTTCGCAACTTGCCCATACTCGACAGAGTAAGGGCTACTCGATAGAGTACCCCAAGGCTTATAAATACGGAGTATTACAGTCTTCCCTCCTTAAAAAGAACTTCGTCCCCGAAGTTCAACCCATACTCTAAAAACAACCATACTAACTCGACCAAGACACAACAACATAACTAAGAACTCAAAAACTCGACCAAACATAAAACATGAACTCTTAACACCCACTCCACCAACTATGTTTACTTCCTTAACATGACTCACGATATCGCATCCACCACATATATATCTCTCACGACACCAACTTCATACATAACCAACCACCATCCACTAACACTGCTAGCTCCATAATATCATCCACTATCAAATCCAAAATCAAGACACTCCTAGACATCAAACGGAATGTTACATTCTACCACCCTTAAAAGGAACTTCGTCCTCGAAGTTTACTCAGACTCATAACATCATCCTCCAACTGTCAACATTATATAAAATATTCCCACACTCTAAAGCATCACACTACTACAAGCACGGCCATGGCCTTTTATAAGTATTATCCACAAAACAAATCCCTCCTTTACACTACGCTAACACTCTACTTCCAATTATATTACAACATGCACCACCATGAAACTCTCTTTTATCGCCTCCTACTCCTCTTAAGATAAATGTTACGTCCTCGTAACTCACTAATACTAAATCCTAGATATATCTTTTCATAATCCTCATCACCGTCGCATGTCAAAGATAACCACCTATAATCTAAACACTCGCCATGCACCTACCCAAGGCTCACTTACTTAAACAACTCTCATACTTCACTTCTCTCGTCACACCACCTAACCTATACCACAAAATCCTTAATTTAACCCAAAACTTCACTTGTTCCCTATTACCGCAACATGACACACCTCTCTATATAAACTACATAAAACTCTTACCACCAAAAGCATAACTCACGATTCACACTTGTTACGTACACTCACACTAGATCCTCAAGTTCCTTTCTTTTATTACCGCAAGCCTCATACATAACTTAACACGACACTAATTACTCAACGCCCTACACTCACTGTCTCAACAAAGGATTATGAACCACCCGCATATATCAGATCATTACCACACATGTTCTACGAATCACTTGCCATTACCATGTCCACTAAAGCCTTATCTAGAACAAGATCAAAATTATCAGTAACAACCTCTCACAACCGTGTCCCATCAAGAATATCACTATACCATGACAACAACGAAAACATATTCAACTCTATTTCATATCATACTCTACCTCATTCTTAACTTAGCCTGGTAAAGAAAACATCAATAAGCAAGACAACTGTCTACATGTTCAACCAAAACTCACAAAGAACAACAGCAAACAAAGCAACAATCTATGTATAACTGGTATGCACTTTCGAAAACTCGTATCATAATCATCCTGCCTACTCCACCACAACCGGTGACGGCATCACAACACCGCCACCAACAGCCATACCGTAGTGCGAAAATACCCGCATCACAACACTAAATATCGAGCCCAGATCACCACCCGAGGCACCACAACCACATCGATAGACATCACAACTACATACAATTCCATAAATACTGACTCGGAAATAACCTTTCGGACACGAAAACTTACTCAAATCCACTTTACTCAATCACAACGCAACATATTATATGAATAAACAGATAAGCATCTCATGAACATCATCTCTACCATTTCACGGAATACACGTGTGTTATTAATACACATAAAATTATAACTAGCCATGTCAAATGAATCAAATTATTACCTTTTTGGATATCATTCAATTAAACTACCGTGTCCAACATATATATTACATAACATTCATAAAACAACTTTATAATTATCACACCATACCACTTCTTGTGAGGTCGGAACCTCACACAAACATTTACACATATCATAGACCCGTAATCACAACCAACTAGTCAATCCCGACCACGTAAGTTACCACTCAACAAAGGTTACCTGTTGTCCGAGCTTAACTCGCATGCCCCTCATCACATTCTTCCATTCGCATCACCAAAGACCTTCTCGCCATACATAACCATACCGCTAACACTCATTATGAGAAACCACCTCCTAAGACTATGTCTTATACTTCCTGACAACCATACTTTTATCAATTCGGTCTTTACAAAATCACCTCTTTATAATTGCCACTTTTCTAATATACCCTTACCCTTAACCACTAGTCAAAGACCATAACACTACCAATTGTCAGGACATAAAACCTCTTCACTCATCTCTAAACATCATGATTTCTTTTCTATCTTTGGTTAACATCCCAAACAACGAACATCGAATCCATGAACAAACTTACCTCAACATTCTTCCCAATATTTTCCTTAATTGAATCATCATCCATTTCTCCACCAAAATCTCATATCATGTAGATATTCTACTAACTTCTTACTTTCCTTAATTTCTCGAAACTCATTATTAAACATGTTGTCCTGAAGCTCCCATATAACCATTAACTAACATCCTCATGATAATATCACACATTTCGATGATTCCTTACCTTTATATCACATAACTCCGGTGAATATTTTCCTCAGCTTACTTTTATTCTTCTTTTCTCTTTACACTCAATAATACCAATTAATAGTTCAACTCCTTATTCCTTCTAGCTAACTCTTTAGAAATCCATGTACCCCTTCGTTACTCCAAAACTCGAATTCCATTATTTTCTACCGACATCATCCCACTCTTTCTTACCATGGATCTTCTCTTATTATGCTATCACTCACACTTGCCACTAATCTATCCATAGAATCAACGTTTAATGTTCAAACAATTGCATCTCCCTTTTTACATCTCTAGAAATCATAATTCATTTAATACCGTTAATTACCCAAGGAAATCACACAGTAGTTTCGTCTCTCGATAACACAAATTTCCAAACTCAGTCACTACCTGCAAATCCACGTCGCGACATATCCCATTAAGTTCGCTATATACCACTATTTCCAAACGCCTTTTCATTACATATGTTCTTACTCAACACTATTTCTAACCATCTATCTCCATAATTTATTATACATCTCAGGTTGCTACTATCCACATCCTTTCTTTCAATCTTTTCATTCTCACGTTCCTTAAACTTACATCATGCCTTGCCCACATTCACTTACATTTTCATTACTCAACTTACAATCATGTCACTCATCTCGTCTCACACAACATGCTCTATGCCTCAATTAAGTCTTACTAATCCCAACACATATAAATCATGTCCTCCCCACCGAACTCATACTCATCATAGGTGCCACTCTTTACACCACAAAATTGGGTAACTTACGCGTCAAGACAAACATACATGTAAAACAATGCATAAAGAAGCAAAATAACGCCTTTGGATTAAACATAATATGCAACGAAGTCAAAAGATAAACATATGACCCAAAATAGGGGTCACTAGATCGAGTACAGGCCACTCGATCGAGTAAGGGACTTACTCGATCGAGTAGGTGAAGATCAGAAGCACGTAAAACAAATCACCAGGGCTACTCGATCGAGTAACTAAGGTACTCGATCGAGTGCCCCATTACTCGATCGACTACCAAGGATACTCGATCGAGTACCCCAATTCTCAGCACTGTCCAGTTTTTGTAAAACAGTCATAACTCACTCATTTCTTGGTCGTTTTGGGTGTGTGACCTATCGTTAGAATCGTAAAAGAACAAGCTATCACCTCCAATTGGAATCACATTAAAATCATTTACGCATCTCAAGTTATAACAGTTTAAAGACAACTTTGCTGTAATCAGACGACATAATTATTTGATTTTTACTTCCAAACAACTTAAACAACAACCAAGTTAAACGAAAACAACCCAATACTCATGAAACCAGTAGCCCCAATCACATATTATTATTTTCGAAAACAACGCAACAACATTCATCATGCACTACCCACATGCTTTTATTCTATAGCCTTTCGTAAGACAAATCATACTCATACATTACAAATCCTATTCCATGTTACTAACATAACAACACTATAAAATAACTTCCATTATATAACCTGCTTAATCCGGAACCATGTTATCATACCACGATGATTCATCTTTTTCCACTAATTCATCCATCATACCACATATTTACCCACCATATACGTTCAACATATTCACCCAGCACATGTTCAATTCATACTCCTAACCTTCTGTACTTTTACTCAACACGACAACAACAACATGTATACTTACACATCGCTTTATATATATATATAGACAAAACACTTTTCCTTACGTAATTATAACATGTCAAATTACATGTATCAATAATTATACTTTCATGCTTTACAATCAACCAACATACAATTCACGTCATTATCATCTTTCATCCATCAATTCATACAATATACTACTACATAAATACACACAGCACACAATAAGCACATAACGATCCCGACACATATCCCATGGTGACCGGTTCGAAATTGTAGGGCGAGTTCGCGACTTTAGGACGTCTCCCAAGTCTTTGCACTAGCTCCTACAACCTTTACCCCGGGTTCATTTTAATTGACTCCCTAGATTCATTGGATTCATTGGTTACAGGTTTCAGGATCGTCGCTCTGATACCATTTGTAACACCCCCATACTCCAAGTGCCTTACCAGGACCACTCAGGTATAAGGATGCTACCATCTCGGTTACCCGAGGCATGATAATCATATGACAATGAAGAAACATACTTTATTAAATAAGTTTAAGTGATTACATTACAAAACCAACTGTAAGCAAAATACAACTGTTCTCAAACTATAAACCAACTGAAAGGAACTGTTCTAATAAACACAGCGGAAGACTAAAGACTCAGATATGTGATGACTCCATCCCTGACTAGATCCCACGCGTATCCAAGATATACCGCAAAGCAATCGCTCACCACCCCGAATGGATCACCACAGTTTTTAAAACATTTAAACGGGGTCAATACTAATCACACAACTTATATATATATCAAAGTAAGATACACAGAGATAGCTTAACCGTCACACACACACACACAACTACTCCAATCCCATCAATCTCAATCACCGATCGTCCTTTGGACCAGCCCGCGATGGGGGACCGCACTGTTCCCACCTAAGCCCCGATCATCATACCGAGCGATAACCCTGTCCCATTAATGTGCACATCCCCTTCCGTGGCGGGTTCCACGAAGGGCGAAACTAGGGCGTGAAGTCACTCCCGCAAGTGACCCCACTCAGCCAGAACGTATCTCGAGAGCCATAGACAACCAATCACAAACACAATCACAATCACAATCACAATCATCATATCAAACAACTAACTAGAGCACATCACCAATATCCCATTATGGGACTAATACTGAGTAGGAAATCCTACCTGGAAAGCACAACACGCAGACGGTATCTACAGCTGTATCAAAACGGCTCCTCTACGAATTCTCCTCCTATCATACAGCACATAAAGACTACACATCACAAACTACACACCAAAACCCCCAATTCTTAAATTAGGGTTTCACCAATCTTAACAAAACGTTATAGAAATTATATTAAAAGCTTACCCTCGACGCAAGGAATCCAACGACACGAACTACGATACGAACTGACCGTCGAACTCGGAATTGTCAAGAACGCGATTAGGAAGAAGAACTAGTTGCTTTCTCTCTTAAACAGGTTTTAGGTTTTGTAAAAAGTGATTTAAAACAATGACGAATATGTTTAAATACCTTAATCGCGTAATTAACAAAACCCGAGAAAACTCCCCCGTAAAACCGGACACTCGATCGAGTACCCAAGGTACTCGATCGAGTACCCCTTACTCGATCGAGTACCCCTTACTCGATCGAGTACCCAACAGTCGAAACTATTTTACTTCGCAACTTGCCCATACTCGACAGAGTAAGGGCTACTCGATAGAGTACCCCAAGGCTTATAAATACGGAGTATTACAGTCTTCCCTCCTTAAAAAGAACTTCGTCCCCGAAGTTCAACCCATACTCTAAAAACAACCATACTAACTCGACCAAGACACAACAACATAACTAAGAACTCAAAAACTCGACCAAACATAAAACATGAACTCTTAACACCCACTCCACCAACTATGTTTACTTCCTTAACATGACTCACGATATCGCATCCACCACATATATATCTCTTACGACACCAACTTCATACATAACCAACCACCATCCACTAACACTGCTAGCTCCATAATATCATCCACTATCGAATCCAAAATCAAGACACTCCTAGACATCAAACGGAATGTTACAATTTTAATTCCAATAAATCACCAAATAATAATAAAAAGAATATAAAATTAAATATAAAATACCCAAAATATTAGGAGTATTACAATCTTCCTCCCTTAAAATGAACTTCGTTTCCGAAGTTTAAGCTTAGAAAATTAAAACAAAGTTAAAAAATTTAGTGGTATTACATTCCACCCTCCTTAAAAAAAAAGTTCCCCCTCGAACTTTAAAATTGAAAAAAATTTCTATCACAAAAATTTAGGAAGCATTTTAAAAATGAAATCGGCGGTGTCAAGATGTAACGATCTTAACATCTAACCAAGAAAGAATTCGCTCTGATACCACTTTGTAACACCCCCATTTAACCATAAGCCTTTACTAGACATTCCTAATTAAATAGGTGTGTTACCATCTCAGTTTCCTGAGGGAGTAGTTACAAAGTATAACAATCCAAAGTACTATATTAATTAAAGTATCAAATGGTCGTATTAAAACTTAAATAAAATACGTTCTTAAATTAAATTACAAAA
Source organism: Silene latifolia (assembly GCF_048544455.1). Classification (NCBI taxonomy): domain Eukaryota; kingdom Viridiplantae; phylum Streptophyta; class Magnoliopsida; order Caryophyllales; family Caryophyllaceae; genus Silene; species Silene latifolia. The sequence goes on along the minus strand of NC_133527.1, from coordinate 68,511,104 downwards.
CTCGCAACGGATTGCTGGTGTACCTACCACTGTTGAGAAGGTATACGAGAGAGGAGGTCATGCTGAGAGAATTAAGGAGATGGTGGTTGAGGAGAAGAAAGAAAAAGGAGAAAAGAAGAGAAAGTCTGAGGCTGTGAGTGAGGGAGCTAGGGGAAGTAAATAAGAAGGCAAACACTAACCTTTAGAGCTTGCACTGGTAGTGGCGCAGCATTTAGGGGTAGTGCTAGTCATTGTGAGAGTCGTCGTGCCTTTAGCGAGCCAGTTCAGTGCTTTAGATGTGGGAAGATGGGCCATAAAGCCTCTACTTGTAGAGTGGTTATGAATGGTCAGAGTGGAGAGTATGAGAGTTAGGGAGGAGGTTGGAGTAACTAGAGGAGTTACACCAACTACTCCAATCAGAACCGTTACAACAACTATACCAATCAGAGTTCTAGGAATGGGTGTTACCAAAGGCAAGGAAATGGTGGGAATCACCAGAGTGCCGGCAAGAGCGTAGCTGGATTCAATGAGACAGGGCAGGAAAGAGCTAAGAATAATAGAGTATTTTGATTAAGTATGTAGGTTACGGGGACGTAACCCTTTCTTTTAGGGGGATAGGATGTAATACCCCCTTATTTCTTATTATTAATGGTTATTTCTTGTTATTTATGATACAATTTGGTGATACATTTTGAGTATATTAATAATACATTTGGATACGCGTTTTAAGTACGTTTTGATCTCTGTTAAGTTTGTTGGTTTATGTTGGATGTTTTTTTGGGAGTCGGAGTTGTTGGAATATGTTGAGTGAACTTCGGGACGAAGTTCCATTTAAGGAGAGAAGACTGTAATACCCCGTATTTTAGAGGATGGTCAAAGGTTTGGTCAACATCATTTTATTAAAATGTGATTTATGAAAATTGATATTTTATATTAATTAATTATTAATTATTGAGACATGTAATTATAATTAAATCAATACTATATATTAAATCCAGAAACCAAGGGACTTCATGTAATTAAAGAATGTTATACAAATTAATTATACTATATAGTTTTAAATCACTAGCACCGTGTGATGGACCCGATTAAGGGATCTCAATGTAAATATTATATAATTTGGGTTAAAATTAAATTATATAGAAGCTTGATAATTTTTCTAAATATTTGTAAGAGACTAAAACATGGTCAATTTACTTAAAATAAAATAATTAATTAAGATGGTCAATTTCCTTAAAATAAAATAATTAATTAAGATGGTCAATTTCAAGGAGACAAAAAGAAAGAAGATGTTTGGTAATTTTCCTAAATATTTATAGAATACTAGAAGATGGTCAATTTCCTTAAAATAAAATAATTTATTAGTATAAACATGTACACTTATACTATTTATTATTATCATCATAAAATTATATATTAAATTTAAAATCTATGCAATTTTATTAAACTTTATAGTTTATTAGATGTATAGAGATATTAATTATTTTACATACAAAAATATAATATAAGTAAGTTATAAATAATTCAAGTTAGATTCCATAATATATAATATTGCATAATTGTTTCGATTTGATTTAATGCATATATGTAATATATTTATATAAATATAGAATCCTCTTAAAATTGCATGCCTAAGTAGTAAAATTAAATTCGTCAGTAAAGAAAAGAATTTTAGTAACATTAAATATAGTTATATGATAGTAAGCATTCATTTGAATAGTAAAAGTAACAATATTAATGCGGCAATAGTAAAAGTAACAATAATTACGGCGGGAGTAGTGAAATTATCAATATTAATGCGACAGTAGTGACAATAATAATAATTACGGCGGGAATAGTGAAAGTAACACTGATTACGGGCAAGCAGTGAAATGTTATTACTATTGTTTCATTAATAAGAGTAAAATATTAATAGCGGGAGTAGTGAATTTGTCTCAAAATTTATTTAATCGTAATTTTCGGATATGCCATAAAAAAATATATTAATGATAAATTTATGGGTTATGCAACTTTAAGTAATTTTATTTAATGAAAAAAGAAAATTAAATGGTAAATGGAGGTAGCTCGGGCGAAGCCGGGCACCAATACTAGTAATACATAATAATATATGACAGAGGATGTATACATATGACGCATACTAGTATGAGTATATGGTATTATACAACTAATAAGGTAATACGTATTTTATATAGTATTTATACGGTATTTATACAATATTATATAAAATATGACATAATTAGATTAGGAAAGAGCCTAGAAGGTTCTTCCACCTACCTCTACTAGTATAAATAGAGGCCTTATGTTATTGTATTGATCACATAAAATCACAATTAAAAGTAAGAGAGAGAAATAAGAAGAAAAATGGAGCTTTACATCTATCTTACAACCGTCTTAAGGTAACCGTCTCATAAACTCTTTCTTATAATTTCTCATAAACTCATACTTATAATTGATTTGATAAAATAATATGTTAACTCGACTCAAGACCCGACCTTGACCATGGACCCGACCTAGCCTGACCTTGACCCGTTGACCTGCATTGACCCAAATTAGATTAAGGTTTCATAGTGTGCATTGTTGTTATTGTATACATGGACCCATCTTAAGAAACCTAGTACTCGACCCATTTACTATTTCGACCCGACTAACCTGGGGTAGGGTTAAGGCGTCATGTGGGGGTCATGTTCGTGGTGTTATTGGCGGAGGTTAGGGTGGCGGTAGGTTGTGGTGGTCATTTTTGCAGGTGGTGTCGGGTTGTTTTTTGTTGGTTAAACTGAGATGTTTGCACTAATTGCGGGCCCGTGTATGTACTCGTCTGACCAAGGCGTTATGGGCGGTTGTCAGGGTGGTTTAGGGTAGCTGTAGGGTGGCTGTTAGGGCGTAAGTGATGTGACTCTTAATTGCGCACATTTTGTCCCCTAATTGAGCCTATTTTGCATACTATTATAACATTCCATAGCCATTTTATCCGTCAAATGCTTTCTATTTTGCTTTCCTAGTGCATTTCGTTTGTTTTGTAGGAAAGAAGATAATTAGGCGGAAATTCCCGTCTCTCGTGCATATTTGGAAGCTTTTTTATGATATTGGATGGACTAGTATGAAGAGGAAGGCAAGAATGATGACCAAGGATGTAGGAATAAAAAGTATATAGAAGGATCATAGGCTTAAGAGCAAAGATGACGAGAAGGAAGTCATTGCAAGAAGAAATTGCTCGGAACCAAACCAAGGTTTGCTCCTTTGGTGCTGAAAGTATGCTAGATGAACGGCGTCAAAAAATCAAGTGATCTAGGCTTTTGAATCACTCCAATAGGAGTCCGGATGAGAAAATGACGTCCGTTTTACAATCCGAGCTCAAACAGAGAAGCTGTCCGCCAATCCGCTCGTCCCCTGAGACAAGACGCTCGACTTGAAGCCTTGTGATCCGAGCGTCCCGTGCTCACAACGCTCGTCTTGAGGCCTTGTGATCGGAGCGTCCCTAGACCAATCCGCTCGGATTCCTCTCCAGTGCCAACCGTCCCTCGGCCTAGACGCTCGGGATGAGCATATTTTCTGGAGACCACCAAAAAGAAGACTAGCATCCCCCTTCGAGAGGAGCATTTCCTCAACTCAACAATTAGCATTGTTATTTACTAATCTAACCTTGCTTAACCTAATGATGCACTACTATATATACTCCATTTGTAATAATCAAACCATCAAATTTTCTTAAACTAAATCAACTTTGCTTAGATTAGATTAGGAGTAGATTAGAATTGATTATCCTTTAATCTTTCCACAAAATTACACATTAATCTTTCCTTAATTTTTGTTCAAGTTTATTACTTTTGGGTAATTGAAGATTATTGGGTTATTATTGGAGGATTGACAACCCTTCATCAATCAATCAAGTTCTCTTCTTTTACTCTTGCTTTATTATTTGGATCATCTCAAGTTTGGTATAATTCCTTTACTCTTTACTGTTTATTGTTTATTTTCCTTAAAGCCCCTTATCATGTTTACACTTGTTGTGATGATTGACACCATTAATGACATGTTTCCCATGATAATGGGTGACTAGTCTCCTTAACTAGGATTAGTGGGTAATTAAGGGAAGTAAACATGGGGAATAATCAAGCTTAATCCAATATGTTTCCATAATTAATTTGCTTGCTTGTTGTGATGTCAACCTATGCACATGTTATGTTTGATGAAATGCTAAGCCTATGAATCCTTGTATTTACAATCATCTCTTATTTATTCAACTTGACTTGTAAGATATAAACCAACTCGCGTCTAGTTAGACCTTGCATAGAAGTGATTAGTGGGAAAGTAAGTCGACTTGTAGGTGTTGTACAATCTAATCGATCAAGAACCGTAAGACATACACCATTAATTGCTTGCAACCTTGTGAACATGTTTATATGGTTAACTCCCGTGAATCCCCTATGAACCCATGATGTCCTAGTACTTCTAATCATTTGTTTACATCCTTCCTTTTATTGCTTGTTTTACTTTATTGCTTGCATTAGTCTACAATACAACTACAAACCCAAACAAATTGTGACACTAGCATAAACTGAGATAGATAGACTTAGAACCCAAAGCACACCGTCCCATGGATCGACCTCGAGTTAACCACTAACTAGTTGTTTTGTTGAGAATATAAATGTGTTTGATTGGATGTGTGATGACCAACTCTTGTCCCGATCAAAATGGCGCCGTTGTCGGGGACGGTGTTATGTGATTAAGTTCTTACTTGTTTGTCTATTTTAATTTTGCTTTAACCTTGAGGAACTTGTTCCTCAAGGATTGTTCTTACCATTTTTGTGTAGTTTCCATGCTTGTAGTTGTTTCCTTGTCTTAGCTATGATGGCTCAAGACTTTACATATGGAGTATGTGGTGGATCTTTTAAGTATGACTATGGGTATAAGGAGTTTGAGGAGCAAGTTAACACAAACCTATCTTACTACTCATACAATGAAAATCCTAACTACTACCCCAAATTTTCCCACCAAAATCACCACATCCAATATCAACAACAACCATCCACCCAAAACTCACTTTACAACCAATTCCAAATGTCACAATATGAGCACTTTCACACCCACCCACAATAAAAAGATGAGCCCAACTTTGACATTCAAGATATGGTTCTCCAAATGATGGGAGACCAACAAAATTTCTTCACACAAATTCTAGAGGATAGCCAAAATAGGGACAATGTTCTCCAAAGTATTGTTACCCATGGTGAGGAGTTGGCAATTCGAATTGCCCAAATGAAAGCAACCCAAGAAACAATTCAAACAAACACCCCCCACTAATCCTTGAGCATTGAACATGAATGTGAATTTGAGGCAATGACCTTTGATGAAGAAGATTTGAAGTGGGAAGAGCCAATCTCTTTGAGCTCTTGTGAGTATGAAAGTGTGGTATTTTATGAGGAAGATATGAGGTTGAGTAAGCCAAATACTCTTAGCCTTTGTTAGTATGAGGGTGTGACTTTTGATGTGGACATTAAGGCGTGGAGAAAGAGTTAATGAAGAAGAGTGAAGCCCCTATCTATGATTCATATGGAGATAGCAATAATGACGAACCTATGGAAGAAGCTTATGCGGGATATGTCTTGCAATGAAGAAGAGGAATGGAGTTGTGAGATTGCCTTACTTGAGGAGCCCATCCTTGAGAATTTGAGGTATGCTTCCATGAAGAAGATGAATTCCTCTTTCCTATTGACCATGAAGACATTTTCGCACCCACCATAGAACCTATGATTGTTGGAGATGATGTGGAAGACCTTCTCCAAAAAGCCAAATCATCATATAAAGGCTACTTAGTGGAAAAGCTCAAGAAAAAACTTGAAAATGAACTTACTTGTGGAGATTTGGCACCCACAATTTCAACTCCAAAGGTACCCCGTCATCAATGCCATGAGAATTCTCCTTCTACTCTTGAAGGATTGACAAATTCAAATGCTATCATCATCACCGAAGTTGAAGGAGAAGGTGGTGAGTGGAAGTCTTCGGACGAATATAAACCATACTTCATACCTAGTGTTGACGAGAATCATGGGCTTATTGGTATGAAGCATTGGGAAAGCTCTAGTGCCAAGGACAAGGTGGAAGAAAGGATATATGACAAACTTCCTTGGCCAAATTTCACGTTCAATTGGAGCAACCCATACTTATACTTATTTGGAGCTTGTTCACAAGCTTTTGATGTTCTTCTAAGAGCCTTGAGCTCTATGGACATAGCAAAAGAACTTCAACAATTCAACATAGTTTGGTAGAGTCCTACCTCAAACCACCATTTGTAAGATATCCTTTCCTTTCACTTTGCATTACATTTTCACTTGTATTTAGTTATACACATATATGTTAGTTGAATCATGGCATATAGTTGCATTTAGGAAAAAATTTGTGAAAGCATCTATTTGGGAAACTTTACAAGTGTATATAGGCCCTTGTAGATACTTTTTCTTCTTGAGACTTTGCTTGTTAGAATACTTGTAAAACACCCTAGGATGTATCATGCTAGTATCCTTTGATCCATGGATTAAGGCCTAGCCAAGAGGACCTTGTGGTGTGATAACTCCTTGGCTACCGTTTATTCCAAGGTGACCCTTGAAACCATGGAACCATCATCCATGTTCTACCACATTTTTGTCATCAAAGGAATGGGCACAAAAATTGTTCAAATTTGAGTTCAAGCATTGAAATGAAAAATAAAAAAGTTTGCAAAATGCATCAAATGAAAAGAGGAGCAAAAATAGACTCTTAATGCTTCAAATATAAGCACCCTCACTACAAATGGGGTAGCTTTGAAAATGTTCAAAAGAAAATGCAAAAAGTTGAAAGTTGTCAAGTATTGAAATGCCAAACATCAAAAGAAATGGCAAAAAGAAAATGTTCTCAAATGTCAAATGCCACAAATTGGGGGGAATAACAACAACAAAAGAAAACTCCCACATGAAACTCAAAATCTATTGATCCTTTTCAATCGAATCCACTTTTGTGCATGATAGAGAGGGGACGACCCTTCTTCTTGTCTAGGCAAGAAGGGGAATTCCGCGATCCTCCAGTGTTTCTAACATCATAGGGAGTCTACTCTTGACAAAAGCATTTAACGATTGATGACAAAGGTACCCTAGCTTGACACAACTTGGAGGTGATTTATTGGTATCCTTCTAGGCTTAGTAGTTTAAAGAAACCATATCTATGAAGGAGTGTGTACCCTTGAATTGCTTCCTCTTTAGATAATTTCCGCCACTTAGATGAGGAAAGTGGCTATTCTTTTGTAGATGCATCCATTACTTGATTTTGTGTGCTTTAATGCTTGGATGTGTCGCCATTTTGGCAAGCCCCACCTTGCCTTGCAAGAAGGTACCCGACCTCATGGATGTGTTGTTGTGAGTTGAAGGGGCGGAGTGAGACCCGCTAATTGTCTCACATCGGTTATATTATTAGAATAGTTTTAATAAAGGTCTAGTTCTAGTCACCTCTTTACTAGGGACGAGTAAAAGTTGGGTTTGGGGATATTTGATGTGACTCTTAATTGCGCAGATTTAGTCCCCTAATTGAGCCTATTTTGCATACTATTATAACATTCCATAGCCATTTTATCCGTCAAATACTTTCTATTTTGCTTTCCTAGTGCATTTCGTATGTTTTGTAGGAAGGAAGATAATTAGGCGGAAATTCCCGTCTCTCGTGCATATTTGGACACTTTTTGATGATATTGGATGGACTAGTATGAAGAGGAAGGAAATAATGATGACCAAGGATGTAGGAATAAAGAGTATATAGAAGGATCATAGGCTTAAGTGCAAAGATGACGAGAAGAAAGTCATTGTAAGAAGAAACTGCTCAGAACCAAACCAAGGGTTGATCCTTTGGCTCCGAAATTATGCTAGATGAAACGGCGTCAAAAAATCAAGTTATCTAGGCTTTTGAATCACTCCAATAGGAGTTCGGATGAGAAAATGACGTTCGTTTTACAATCCGAGCTCAAACAGAGAAGCTGTCCGCCAATCCGCTCGTCCCGAGACTCAAGATGCTCCTCCCCTGAGACAAGACGCTCGTCCCCCCCTCCAGGACGCTCGACTTGATGCCTTGTGATCCGAGCGTCCCGTGCTCGCGACGCTCGTCTTGAGGCCTTGTTATCCGAGCGTCCCGAGACCAATCCTCTCGGATTCCTCTCCAGTGCCAACCGTCCCTCGGCCTAGACGCTCGGGATGAGCCTATTTTCCGGAGACCACCAAAAAGGAGACTAGCATCCCCCTTCGAGAGGAGCATTTCCTCAACTCAACAATTAGCATTGTTATTAAATAATCCACCCTTGCTTAACCTAATGATGCACTACTATATATACTCCATTTGTAATAATCAAACCATCAAGTTTTCTTAGATTAAATCAACTTTCCTTAGATTAGATTAGGAGTAGATTAGAATAGATTATCCTTTAATCTTTCCACAAAATTACACATTAATCTTTCCTTAATTATTGTTCAAGTTTATTACTTTTAGGTAATTGAAGATTATTGGGTTATTATTGGAGGATTGACAACCCTTCATCAATCAATCAAGTTCTCTTCTTTTACTCTTGCTTTATTATTTGGATCATCTCAAGTTTGGTATAATTCCTTTACTCTTTACTGTTTATTTTCCTAAAAGCCCCTTATCATGTTTACACTTGTTGTGATGATTGACACCATTAATGACATGTTTCCAATGATAATGGGTGAGTAGTCTCCTTAACTAGGATTAGTGGGTAATTAAGTGAAGTAAACATGGGGAATAACCAAGATTAATCCAATATGTTTCCATAATTAATTTGCTTGCTTGTTGTGATGTCAACTTATGTACATGTTGACATCACAACAAGATATAAACCAACTCGCGTTTACAATCATCTCTTATTTATTCAACAAGCCTATAAATCCTTATTCGCGTTTACAAGATATAAACCAACAAGCCTATAAATCCTTGCATTTACAATCATCTCTTATTTATTCAACTTGACTTGTAAGATATAAACCAACTCGCGTCTAGTTAAACCTTGCATAGAAGTGATTAGTGGAAAAGTAAGTCGACTTGTAGGTGTTGTACAATCTAATCGATTCGGCTCCGGGACCCAACTCTTCCTAAGAACCGTAAGACATACACCAACTCGGTTCCTTTACAACATTAATTGCTTGCAACCTTGTGAACATGTTTGTATGGTTAACTCCCATGAATCCCCTATGAACCCATGGTTAACTCTTTTTATTGCTTGCATTAGTCTAGAATACAACTACAAACCCAAACAAATTGTAACACTAGCATAAACTGAGATAGATAGACTTAGAACCCAAAGCACACCATCCCATGGATCGAACTCGACTTAACAACTAACTAGTTGTTTTGTTGAGAATATAAATGTGTTTGATTGGATGTGTGACGACCAACTCTTGTCCATCAATAAGCGTGGTGGTTGTTGGTGGTTTCAGGGGTATTTTCTATCGTTTCCAGCCTGCTGCTGTTGCTGCGTTGTGTTTATTGTGTTGTTGTTGGGACGTGGAGTGGCTGAGCGTGGTGGCTATGGGTGGTAGGCGCGGCGATTTTGAGAGGTTGTGGTGCTGCTGCTAGTGGTTCATGTGGTGATTGGTTGGTGAAGAAGAAAAGAGGATTTCAGTGTTGTTGTGGTTGTGGTTGTGTCGAGAGTAAGGGAATTGAGGAGGGGTGTACCTATTGATGGTGGACTCGGTGGTCTGACCAGGGCACGGTGGTCGCAGGCGTGACAGGGGTGGCTGCCACGGCCTGTTATGGTGGGTTGATGTCGGGTGGAAAGGAGGGAACACATGTGTGTGGGTAGTGGTTTGATTGTTGTGACGGGTTTTACGAGTCATAATGTTATTTAATTATTGTGAGTGTCGTAATTATTATTATTATTGCTACATTTCTAGGTGGCGGGTTTTGACTCAGGTTGGGGTCGTGTATGGGGTTGTGTAGGATTATTTTGGAGTCGGGTTTAATTTATTTGTTGGTTGAGTCGGGAAATTAATCAAGTTTAGTTAAAATGAGTCAGGATAATTGGTTAGTGAGTTATTAACCCGGATTTAATTAATTGTTGGAATATATTAAATTATTTTTAGAATGTAATTGTTGTTTATTATTATTTATTTAGGTATCAACCTTGTGAGACGGTAATATTTTTTTTTGAGTAAAAGATCAATTTCATTAATAATAATAATATATCATACAAGAATTGCAACATAAATTAAAATTAATTGAATACAAATTTGTAAAATACAGGCAAGACAAACTCTTCCTAAAACTAAGATCGTTATCAGATAAAAGCGTTTCTGCACACCACCCTCTAAAATACCGCTGTTTCTTCATACAGTCAACTGCGAGGGGATCCATAGATCTGATAATAAAGTTTTGAAAGAGATGAATCTTGTCCGATCTCACAAATCTTAAGCAATAATCCAATATCCATTGCTGCACCATATGACTACAGATAAGACCATTGATCTTCCACATAAATCTTGAACCTCTCAAATAGAGGGATGGATTTCACACAAGATGAGGACCAAACTCACACAAAGGCGAGGACAAATCTCCAATAAAGGAGAGGCAAGAGTTTTTTGCATATAATTAATAATTAATAGATATGTAGTAAGAAAAACGAAAAAAATTGGGGCTTACCTCCACCAAAATTGGTAGACGGTAGCCCTAATTGATGAACTTGGAGGTTAGGGTTAGGGTTTTTAGAGAGAGACTTTTTTTGGAGAGAGATAAAGGATGCTTAATATTATTATTACTTGGTTCGCGTGCCAGTTATTCGGGTTTATTGAAAGAAGGTTTTGGCATAATTTTTTTGGTTGCTTGCTTGACTCGGAATTTGCTATTGAGGTAGGATAGCTATTCATTTACTTTAATGATTTACAGATTAATATTATCTGGTTGTCTTGTGTGATTTGTGGAACTGTGATGGATATGATTGTTCAATGGATTATATTTAGATAAGTTGGTTTCCTCAACCTTGTGTCTGAGATGAATTATACTATTGGTTTCCTCAACCTCGTGTCTGAGATGGTAAGAATATTGTATAGCTTAAATGTTTGCATATCATATCATGAGCACTTGTCTCTGGGATGTTATTGAGATTACCCCGGCCACGGATTGGCGGGATGAACGGGAGCCTCGGATAATGAGCATTTAATATTGTCTTGTATTCATTTATTGTTTTTGTTTAGCTATTCCTACTCGACCATTGGATTGACGCGTATTCAGTAAACACCTGTGATGAACCAAATATTGTGGAGCAGTTTGATTGGCAGGTTACAGATTGGGACGAGTGGACTGATGAGTCAAACATAGAGACCTTCACGAGTTTTATAGAAGATGTAATAAAAACTTAGTTCAATTCCATGTATTTTCCGCTGCAAGTTTTGTAATTTAATTTAAGACCGTATTTTATTTAAGTTGAAATAAGACCATTTGATACTTTAATTAATATAGTACTTTCGATTGCTATACTTTGTAACTACTGCCTCAGGAAACTGAGATGGTAACACACCTATTTAATTAGGAATGTCTAGTAAAGGCTCTTGGTTAAATGGGGTCGTTTTATTCTTCTTCTTCTTCTTCTTCTTCTTCTTCTTCTTCTTCTTCTTCTTCTTCTTCTTCTTCTTCTTCTTCTTCACTTTGAACTTTGCTCATTCTCATCATGGCTTTATTCACTACCTTCCCCATCCTCATCATCAACATCCTCCTCACTCCTAGTAACCCGAACATCCCTTTATTCATCTTGAGAAGCTTGAGGAAAGAATACTTTCTAATCCATCCAATCCGGCAAAAAACTCTTAGGGTCAGGGAGTCCTTGCCTAGCAAGATGGTAGAGGGGTGGATATTGGGTGTAGTAAGCATTCACCCGATCCTTGTAAGCTTCTCTATGGATATGCTTTGACAGGCTAATCGTATACCTATCAAAATTAACCAACTGGGTCTAACTAATATAGCTAGGGAAGTCGAGTCGATCCCCACAGGGAGATGGGAAAATGTCAGCTTTAACTAAGTCTGTCACAGTAACCAATTTGGGGGTTTGAATTTGTTTGCTGTAAACTAATAAGATTAAGGAAGAGGGGAAAGGCAAGAGAATAAAGATTAAGCAAATAAGGAGAAAATAGCTAAGATAGTTGGTTCACCATGATCATTCAGTCAAGCAATCTAAGTCTCAGGTCAATGCAAGTATGGTTTATGGGGCAATAAATATCTCCTTCCGGTCTCAATTCGCCCTAAAGCACAAATAGCTTAGCTTCCGCCCTCACTACTGATATAGAATTAGTATGTTTTAGGCGAATTCTATAGGCTAGAAATTATGCAGCGGAATTATTATGATCTGACTGTGGAATTGACGTAAAAACAGCGAACTAAATAGCCAAACAGAAGGTAAAACGTGAATTCACAAAAGAACAAGATAGATAAGTGAATCTCGCTCAATACCTCGCAAGGTAATCACTCGAAGCACTCAGGGTAACCTCGCAAGGCCTGGTTCGTGTATCTCGCAAGAATGACGAATAAAGCATAAAACTGGAAGTTTTATTGTATTTTTGTAATCTCCATATTATTAGGTTACAAGGCTTTAATTTATAGTAACCTAAAACCTAATCATACTTGGACAACAAGCAAACTAGTTTCCTTAACTAATTAGGAAACAAATAATCGAAAAAAAAACAACTAAGACTTGACTAGGATTAGGAAATATTAGGCTTTCCTAATTTTATTTGTAATAGATTAATTAGCTAAATAATACTAATAATTAGGACCAGCTAGTACACCTACACGGTTGGATTAACCGTGTACTTCTGGGCCTTTATCCACCCAAGTGAGCATCGTCAAATAACTTGACCCAATCTTGAAGCCTTCGACCAAATGAGTTGCATTTCGACTAAGTAGCACTTCATTTTCAGTTTCCCTCAATGCTCCTGCATCATTCTCTCCCTCTTTTTGAGAATTTGACCTCAAATTGTCGTCGTCGAGATATGGGGACAGGTCACCAACATTAAACGTTGCACTCACACCACCGTACTCACTTGGTAATTCCAACTTGTAAGCATTCGAACCGTAGCATTCTATGACCTTGAATGGGCCATCTGCTCGTGGCATCAACTTGTTCTTTCGCTTAGCTAGAAAACGCTCCTTCCTTAAATGAAGCCACATGAGATCCCCTACTTTGAACACGGGCTGTTTTCGATGCTTATTGGCCTTCTCTTTGTATTTAGCATTCGATTTCTCAATTTGGGCTCTCACTTGCTCACAAGTCCTTAGAAATGTAGCCTGCCTCTCCTTTGCTTCAAAGCTCATAAGGTCTTTCTTCGGAATTGGAACTAGATCAATAGGCAAAAATGGATTAATGCCATACACAATTTCGAATGGAGCACGCCCGTAGTCACCGATGGAGTCCGGTTATACGCAAATTCAGCATGTGCAAGTTTAGTATCCCAATCCTTCGTAGTCTTGCTCACTAGGCCACGCAATAAACTCCCCAAAGTACGATTAGTGACCTCCGTTTGCCCATCTGTTTGAGGATGGTGCGAAGTCTTGAACAAAGCAACTTTGTACCCATCAAACGCCATAAAGTCTTCCAAAAATAACTAAGGAACTTCACATCACGGTCTGAGACAATAGTAAGGGGAATACCGTGTAAACGAACTACCTCCTTATAGTACAAATCAGCAACATTCGTAGCATCATCCGTCTTGTGACAAGGGATAAAATGAGCCATCTTTGAAAACCGATCAACAACAACCATGATCGAGTCTTTACCCCTTTGTGTTCGTGGCAAACCAAGTATGAAATCCATGCTCACTTCGCTCCATGGCTGTTTTGGCACAGGTAAAGGCGTGTACTGACCCTTTGACAAACGAGCTCTTTGCTTTCCGACACACAACGCACTTGCCCACAATTTCTTGGACATCCTTACTCATCTTGGGCCAATAAAAATGTTCACTTACAATGTCATAAGTCTTATTCGAACCAAAATGACCAGCCAAAGCTCCTCCGTGAGCTTCTCTAATAATCAACTCCTGAATTGACCCTTGTGGGATGCAAAGGCGATTTCCCTTAAACAAAAATCCATCTTGCATTGTATAAAGTCCAGTAGGTTCAATCACCTCTTTAGCAAATGCCGGGTCAGCCTTGTATAACTCTTTAATATGCTCAAAACCCAACAATCTTGCATCTAATTCAACCAACAAAAAGTGTCTTTCGGATAACGCATCAGCCTACAATATTAGAATTACCTGTTTTGTACTTGGATGAAAACGTGAATGATTGTAAAAACTCGACCCACTTCGCGTGCCTTATGTTCAATTTTTGCTGTCCATGAATATGTTTAAGAGCTTCGTGATCAGAATGTAGCACGAATGGTTTCGGACGCAAATAATGACTCCAATGCTCCAATGCTCGTACAATAGCATAAAACTCTTTGTCATAGGTTGAATAGTTCAGCCTTGCACCTCCAAGTTTCTCACTGAAATAAGCAATGGGTCGTTTCACTTGGATCAACACGGCACCAATCCCAACGCCACTCGCATCACACTCGACTTCAAATAATTTCTCAAAGTTGGGCGGCGCTAAAACAGTCCGAACACAACTTTGTCTTCACTTCCTCAAATGCCTTTTGAGCACTCGGGGTCCAAACAAACTCCCCTTTCTTGGTTAGCTCGGTAATTGGAGCCATAATTGAGCTAAACCCCTGGATAAAACGTCTTTAAAACGATGCCAAACCATGAAAACTACGGACTTGATCGTGGATTTAGGTAATCGCCAGGCTTGAATAGCTTCGACCTTGGATGGGTCCATGCTTACTCCTTCTTTTCCTACAATGTAACCAAGAAAAACAACACTTGACACCATAAAAGTGCACTTTTCGAGCTTACCATACGGTTTCTGCGTTCTCATGACTTCAAATACAGCTCTAAGATGGAGCTTGTGCTCTTCTTCACTCTTGCTATAGATGAGAATGTCATCAAGATAGACAACAACAAACTTGTTAAGGAACGGCCTTAACACTTCATTCATGAGTCTCATAAACGAACTAGGTGCATTACACAATCCAAACGGCATGACAAGCCACTCATACAACCCCTGTTTCGTTTTGAAAGCGGTCTTCCACTCATCCCCTTCACGAATCCGCATTTGGTGGTAGCCACTCCTCAAATCCAGTTTAGAAAACACACATGAACCGGATAGCTCATCTAGCATATCATCAAGTCTTGGCATAGGAAAACGGTATTTAATAGTGATGTTATTCACGGCTCTGCTATCTATACACATTCGCCAAGTTCCTTCTTTTTTTGGTACTAAAAGAGCTGGTACAGCACACGGACTCAAGCTCTCTTTCACATATCCTCTGTCTATCAGTTCTTGCACTTGTCTCTCTAATTCCTTAGCCTCTTCAGGATTACATCGATAGGCTGGTTTATTAGGTAATGCAGCCCCTGGAAGTAAGTCAATTTGGTGCTCAATCCCTCTCTTCGGTGGTAACCCATCAGGTAACTCGTCGGGAAACACATCACTGAACTCACCCAATAACTCCCGAACTCTCGCATCATTACTCTCCATTTTTTTCACCTCTCGAACAACCAGTAAGTATCTTTGGTTCCCCTCGAACTACAACCTCCTCTCGCCTCATTAGCATCTAAAAACAAACTGTCTCTTGCAATAGGTTTGTTATATTTGGTTGGTGACAATGGTTTCAAATGATACTTAGCTTTCCCTTTAGAAACAACATAAACATTACTTCGTCCGTCATGTTCCACCTTCCTATCATATTGCCACGGTCTACCCAGCAAAATATGGCAAGCATTCATCGGGATTACGTCACATAATATCTCATCTTTATACGGTCCCAATTGCAAAGAAATTAAAGCCTATTTCTTTACCATAACCCCATTATTCCCATCAAGCCAATGTAATTTATATGGTTTAGGATGATTCTTAGTAGGCAATTTCAGTTTAGCAACGACATCCTTAGCTATCACATTGGTACAAGAACCACTATCAATAATAAGAGTGCAAATCCGACTGTTTACCTTACAACGGGAATGAAACAATTGCTCTCTTTGCTCGTGCTCAATTTGGGCAGCCTCGGTGTGGAGGCTTCTAAGCACCAACACTTCTTTCTCCTCGTCACTGTAAGGCTCCACCTCATGTACTTCTTCCCCATCACTCTCATCTTCGACATCAATAGGCCCCGATTCAGAATCTGGGACAACGAAATTTGGAATTAAGTTAATCAATTCTTGAATTGTCAGAGCTTTCCTTTGCGGACATTCATTGGCAATGTGCCCATATCCCTGACACTTGAAGCAACGCCTCAACCGTGTCTCCTTAGCTTCCACCACCGTGCCTTTTCCTTTATCTTTAGGATCCTCATGTCGTGGTTCCTTGCTACTAGATGTGGTAGCGGCTGATTTCGAGTATGTGCTCGAATTCTTTGCGTAGTCACGAGTATAGGACTTCTTGCTCTTATCCTGCTTCTCAAATTTAAGAGCCAATCTGCAAGCATCATCAAAGTTATCATAATGTTGAATTTCCACCCTTTGCGCCAAATTAGTGTTGAGACCACGAATGAATCGTGCAGTCCTCAACTCTTGCTTTTCCTCTAGATCACATACGATACTCATCTTTTCAAACTCATTTATGTAATCAGAGACACTCGAACTCTCTTGTGACAGAGATGTTAGTTTTAGATAATTGTCCTGCTCATAGTCTCTAGGAAGGAATCTCTTTGTGAGGTGCTTCTTGAGTTTATCCCATGTTTCAATTTTTGGCTTCCTATCCTTCTTACGCTGCCTCTTCATGTTTTCGTACCACAAAGATGCGTACTTGGTCAATTTTAAGGTAGCCACCTTGAATTGCTTGTTTTCATCATAATTTTTGTACTCAAAGATCCTCTCGCCCTGACGAATCCAATCCAAAAATTTTTCAAAGCATCTCCATCTCCGTTAAACTCGGGAATGTCGAGTTTCAGGCCTCTATCATCATCATTCGTTTTTTTGGTTGATTTTGGCTGTCCGTCCTCTTCAGATTCAGATTGGGTGTCCGACTCGACCCGTTCAATTTCTTCTTCTTTTTTTCGGCTAAATCCGTAGCTATGCTCTTTACTACGTAAGAAATCGGCCAATCTCGCCCTAATTGCATCCATATCCTCCTTCCATGGTTTATCTCCTTCTCCATTCACCATCTTCTCCCAAGACTGATTTATTAAGCAATAAATCGAAAACCTAAGCTCTGGTAACCACTTTGATATAGAATTAGTATGTTTTAGGCGAATTCTATAGGTTAGAAATTATGCAGCGGAATTATTATGATCTGACTGTGGAATTGACGTAAAAACAGCGAACTAAATAGCCAAACAGAAGGTAAAACGTGAATTCACAAAAGAACAAGATAGATAAGTGAATCTCGCTCAATACCTCGCAAGGTAATCACTCGAAGCACTCAGGGTAACCTCGCAAGGCCTGGTTCGTGTATCTCGCAAGAATGACGAATAAAGCATAAAACTGGAAGTTTTATTGTATTTCTGTAATCTCCATATTATTAGGTTACAAGGCTTTAATTTATAGTAACCTAAAACCTAATCATACTTGGACAACAAGCAAACTAGTTTCCTTAACTAATTAGGAAACAAATAATCGAAAAAAAAAACAACTAAGACTTGACTAGGATTAGGAAATATTAGGCTTTCCTAATTTTATTTGTAATAGATTAATTAGCTAAATAATACTAATAATTAGGACCAGCTAGTACACCTACACGGTTGGATTAACCGTGTACTTCTGGGCCTTTATCCACCCAAGTGAGCATCGTCAAATAACTTGACCCAATCTTGAAGCCTTCGACCAAATGAGTTGCATTTCGACTAAGTAGCACTTCATTTTCAGTTTCCCTCAATGCTCCTGCATCAACTACGGTGCCCTAATGTTCGCTACGAGTCTCACCCTTTCCAACCTTCCGTCCAGGTCAAGGTTTACTATGATTAAATGACTAATTGCGTCGACTCAATTAGACAGAAACAATTAAATGTAGCGATTAACAACATCAACAACACATGCATTAAACCTAAAATGTCGATTTAAAATTACTTCATAATCATGGGTCCCCTAGTCTTAGCAAAGGAAATTAGCAACGCATCATCATCGGATCAACAACAATAATACATAGACTAGAAGAATTAAACATGATAATAATAAGAGAGAGGGATTTGAATAAAGTAATTCCAAATAAAGAAAAGGAAGAAATAATAACAATCAAAGGATTAAGATTAAGAAAAGAGAGTATAATACCGATTACAAGGTTCGATCCAAGGGAAGAGTAAGAAAGATTAAGAGAGAAGAAAAGAAGAGGAAAGCAACGTAGTCTGTAGTGTGTTTAAGTAGTCGAAAAACATACTACTTAACCTAATAACAAAGCCTAATTACAAAGCCCATACGAAATGAGGCAAGAAACACGGCTATAGAACAAAACCTCTCGATCGAGCAGAATTAAACCACTCGATCGAGGAACTGAGCAACAATTCCTCTCGATCGAATGGAAAAACCGTTTGATCGAGGACTTCTTATAATGGCCTTCTCGATCGAGAATGGAAACAACTCGATCGAATGAAACTCCAAGAGATAAAGCATTCGATCGACTGAAAAGAGTCGATCGAGCCATATTAGCGCATAAGGCACCTTGACACCTTCCGAAATCAGCTCACGCGTCTTCAAAGTGATGGATTCCGAGCTCCGATTCCTTTTTCTCCGTAAATGTATGAAAATGGGACGTGTTTTGGCTTGATTTATCTTCTTTCCGATCCGTACCTGCAATATACGCAAGACAAACCAAAGTAGACTATTCAGGGGTATTTGTAGCTAGATGCCATAAAAAATAGAACATAAATTCGTGTAAAAATGAGGTAAAAACCCTATATAAGATACACGCATCAAATCTCCCCAAACCAAACCTTTGCTTGTTCCCAAGTAAACTATGAATGCAACTAAGAACAAAAGATGGAACGGGACCAACGCATCAGCTACAAATCTTCCACCAAAACCAGTTTAATGCAACAACTAACAAGGTGGCAAGTGATAAATGCAAACGAATTAAATCAATTTTTCAAACTTACTGAACTGTCGACCTTGCAAAACTCAAAGATATCGGACTCTCACGGGTCGCTCATCCCTCAAATTTAAGCACAGGGTAAGTATATAAGTGAAAGATAGAAAGAAGTAAAGACACTCACCTAACTCGACCTATAAGAACATGCATGTAGTTAACATGAATAAAGTCTCTACAACCATGCATATGCATTCCAACCAAACTAATGACCAAGACACATGCCGAGGACTTACATTTGGGTAAGTGAGGTAATGGGTAAGAAGGGCTAAGATGAATTTGGAAATGTGGAGTTAATAGCCAAGCTAGAAACAACGGATCCAAATTTTGAACTGCATCCCAACTTCGTACTCAATATATCAATAAAAAACAGTGCAAATTAGATGCACTCAACTCACAATACTCCATAAACTTGTCAACTCCCCATAGGATACAAATAAGACATGGGAGTGAAAATCATCTATACAATTGTTTCATTTTTCTGCATATGATTTTTCTTTATTTCCATATTTCTTTTTCAATTCTTTTTCCTATTGGTTTTTTTTTCTTCTTTTTCACAATATTTTTCTTTTTATTCCCTTCAACTTTTCCACCGATTTCTAAAATCAGATATATAACCAAATTGCAGTAAAGCTTTCCAAACAGCTACTCATCACTAGTTTGGCTAGGGTAGGCAAAATTATAGGCTGTAGCTAATAGGACAAAAGGCAATTTGGCAATGTGAGGCTCATGGGTAGAATAAAACAAACGGAACTGCCCCTCCTAATATGTGTCTGTTGGAATATGTGTCCTCCGACAATAATGCGATCACGACTGTTGATCATGATGATCACATGTTTAAGTCTCATCATATAGAATACAATTGGGAAGTAATATTGTTACTGTCAACTGGTCAACATATATCGGTAATGATTGGCTGACTAGAGTTTGACATTACCGTCGTGTGACGGTGGTGGTGATCATTGACCCCCTAGGTCATACCTATAGGGCAACACTCTTAATTGATTATTTAATCAATCGTATAACGTTACGAGTTAATTAAATTACTTGAAAATTGACGGACGATTTTGGAAGTAAAATTTACGTATCATATTGAAATGCGATTAAATGAGATACGGTCTGAGTAATCGAATTGTTTCATTACTCGGATGAAATTATTGTTTAAAGAAACAATCGAAATTGAATGAATTTTATAAATACAATCTGTTGTGATTTATAAATGGTAAAATATTTTGGTACAAGTAATTATGAAATTACTAAGTCGATTTTTGTATATGACGTATTTTAATAATACGTTGATTTTTAAAATGTTAAAAATACATAACAAATTTATGTGACATATGACATGTGACATATTGACAATTGACAAAAATAATATGGAATCCATATTAAGTAAAGTGCCGAAAATTGGAGGAGTATTTAGCTACATATTGTGTTTATATTATAATTAGAAAACACAATGATTACTAACAAGAGTAGGCATGCAACCCTAGTTTTCATTGTGAAGGCAAACAAGGGCATGCATTGGGTGAGTTTTCTTCCCTCCTCTTCCCTCCTACCCGGTTTTACCAAGGGAAAGGCAAGGGTTTTGCCTTAGATTTTTTATTAACACATTACTTCAAGTGTGTGCATCATTATTCATTCTAACCCATCATCCAAAATACAATTTCTAGAGAGAATAAAAATCCTCCTCTTCTTCTCTCTATAAACCGAAATATTTAAGTGTTCTATAAATATTTTTGGTTCAATTTTCTACTAGATTAATATTATACTAGTACTTATAATATTAATTTGAATTAAGAGAAAGCTTTGGGTATTAATCCTAAGGAGAGATCCTATACTTGGATCTTGTTCTTCCATCTTAGGAAAGCTCAAGAACAAAAGAAAAGGAGATTTCTTTTGTGCCCAATAAATCCGAAATCACCAATATAAGGACATGATTTCTCCTCTATTTTTCATATTGTTTGCATGTATAAAATCCGTATTTAATTTTATGACAAATTAATTAAGACATATATGAGTATGTTAATATGTATATGAATCTACATTTCCTTCAATCGGTATCAAGAGCCACGGTTGTTTGCATGCAAATCAGTTAAAAGTTTTTCCGAGTTATAAGAATAACAAATAAAACTTGTAAAATTTGTGTTATTGCGATATATCACGAAATTAATCCATGCATGTTAATATTTCTGGTCCTAAAATGTTTTAGGATATTTTGGTTAATTTTACGGATTTTTATTGTTCATACTTTACTATAATGGCATTTAAATGTGATTTTATGAGTAAAAATGTCATTTTTGGTCTAAAATTAGCTATACTTCGAATTTTCCATTGATTTTTGGATATGTTGTCATATATATTATTTTGAGATAACCTGTAAATTTTCATAATTTTTGGACTTGTTATGCTCGAAAAATGGATTTTTCATTATTAAATTCGGATTTAGGTGGAAAATAGGTTAATATGAGTTAAATGTCGAATCTGGTCATAGAAAATTAATATGTTGTCACATGCAATTTTACAAGATTTGTGTAAAATAATTGGCTATAAAAAAGTCTTTTTGCATGATTTATGGATTTTTGAAGAAAAATAGCATAAATAGTGACATTATTAGTGAAAAATTAATAAAACATAATCTATGACTTAGGAAAAACTTCTAATGTTGCATTTTATTATCTTTTTCAGATCTAAAATTGAAAAGTTAATGAAAATAATTTTTCCATGTTTTTATGATTATTTTATTAAAAATCGATAAACCGCAACATTGTTTTTCCGGAAAAATTTTCGAAATTTTTAACCTTAGTTTTTGAACATTATGAGTGTCATGGTAATTTTCCAGAATGTTCATGAGTTTAAATTTCAAATTTTGAATTTATTTGAAATTTTGTGATTTATTTGAAGTTTATAGCTTATTTTTGTAATTTTTGGTCCATTTATGAACAATTTTATATATATAGGTTAATTATGGTCAAATTTTTAGTGAAGACTAAATTTTGAGTCCTAAGTGGTTAGGGTAATTAACTTATGCATAAATATGAGTTTATGTATTTTTGTGATTATAAAAATGTTGAAATCACGCAAATCCGTAAAAACCGAGTAATATACGATATTGGCTAATTAAAGGCGATTTAGCATAAAATTGAGCATGTTCATACATATTATAATGCTGCATTTTTCTTTATGATTGTCATAATTTTAATTTATGTAATTTTGAATTATGTAATTTTACTTAGTATGGCCTTAGTTTTTAATTGGTATTTCCCGAAATGTATGGGAATATCGATTCGGTTGTAATTTTTATTGTGATCTCGTATCACCGTTTTGTAATTTAATAGATTTATTTTATTTTAGTTACAAATGTATAATAGGAAATTATGTAATTTATTATGTAATTTTATTCATTCCGGAGTTCCCAAAGACGGATTTCTTCAAGAATGGTGATACATAAAGACGGTGTTACCTCGAGATGCGTGCCACAACTGAAGTTCAAGGGACCAATGGAGTTGGTTTCCGAATATGTAATAGTTAAATAGTTTTTCTATTTTAGGAAAGGCCATACTAGGATTTATTTATTTTTATGCTTGCATTTTATTTTATGTCGCATGCATCGCTAAATCGCCATAACTAAACATGCATTGTCATTTTATCGAGTTTATCGACCGTGTCAATTCGGATTATCGTAGTTCACCGCTTTAGTTCACATTAAAACGTGATAGATAATAAATTGACATGACCTCTCGCTAAAACAAACAATTGAGACATAGCCTTACCAAATAGTAGAAACCATGAAAACCTATTTCGCGAGGGAGTGCACTCGGCTACCCCGGGGTACAAACCTTGTTACGTAGGGGAAGTGGGTGATAAATGTCTATCCACCGAATTCATGTTGATGAGGGTTGCATCGGCTACCCCGTGCCTAAGTTGATGTGGGTTTGGATAATGGACACATTTATTCGAAATTTGGATTGAACTCAACAAAAGTTATTGATAAGGGTTGCATCGGCTACCCCGTGTCCTTGTTGATGTGTTTTGGGCTATAGATAAACATTAGAGTAATTTTATCGACCAAGAGTTCTAAAAGTAGAATCGATTAAAAGGTTAATCCACCGAGTTATATTGATAAAGGTTGCATCGGCTACCCCGTGCCTAAGTTGATATGAATTTGGGTCTTGGAATCATTTATCTAGTTGGGTAGAGGTCACTAGAAAAATGCATAAAACTTGTTTAAATTATACATTTTTACGAGTATTATTATTAAAACGACATTTGTTTTACTCCTTCTATTTTGTTTTGTAGACCACTTCTCTTTTCTCATAACAAATGGCAACACCAACCCCTAATGCCACGCCTCTTGCTAGTTCGTCTTGGCTCCGATCCTTTATGGATCGATGTAAACTTGAAAAGAATGGGTCAAATTTCTCCGAATGGGATGCCCAACTCAAATTAGCCGCCGAAGGTGACGACAAGCTTCGTTACCTTACCGAGGCCTCTCCACCCGAACCCTCCACTAGGTCCACCGCGGCCACTAGGGAAGGATATGAGGCTTACCAAAAGGAGTCCGCCGCAATGAAAAATGTCTTGATATTTGCGATGGAGGCGGACCTCCAAAGGAGAGCCTTTAAAATGGGCAATGCTAATGAGATTTACTCCAAACTTGTGACCATGTTTTCACAAACTCCGCGGATCGTCCAATATGAGGCAGCCGCGGCCTTCTTTGATCTCGACTTCAAAGAGGGCCAAAAGGTTAGCCCTCATGTGCTCAAACTCATGGAGCTTGTCGAGACCTTGAAAATTCAAAAGGTTGAAATCACCAAAGAACTCATCGTAGATAGGATTCTACACTCCTTGTCCAAAGTCAAGGCATATGTGCAATTCCGGGTGAATTTCAACATGCAAGACAAGGATGTGTCTCTTGAGGAGTTGCACAAGTTACTTGTGCAAGCCGAGAGGGACATGGGGTTAAATGTGAACCCTCCCAAGGATGTGCTTAACATAAGCACTAAAAGTAAGGGGAAGTTCAAGAAGAATGGGAGAAAGGGCAAGAAGCAAGCTCCCACATTCACCAAAGCTAAGCCTAATGAAGCTAGCACCTCAAAAGTCAAGAAGGGTCTTCTTGATAAATGCCATTATTGTAATGGCATGGGTCATTGGAAAAGAAATTGTTCCAAATACCTTGGTGATATCAAAGCTGGAAAGATCACTCCAGTAGGTAAATGACTATCCTTCTTTTATGTTTCTAATTCAACTATGGTATTATGATGCAAAGTTGTGATAATGTATCTCCCTTTTTATTGTAAATAGGGCCTCCACCAAGCAAAGACAAAGGAAAGGAAAAGCAAGCATGAAAAACGATGGAGAAGCTATGGATAGCTTTTATGGAGCTTTGCTTTTCATTGTCTTACTTTAATTTATGTTTTAAATCTTTAGAACTTTAAGTTTCCGTGTTCGACATGGAAAAGTATTTTGGATAATGGTTTGTATTTTGGATGATGGTGACTTGGTTTGCAACCCAAGTCACCCGTTTTATCATTTATCCTTTATGTTCTAAATTTTCATCTTTAAATGCTTGCTCTTAGGAACATAAGATTATTCACTTAAAGTGATCTAATAGACAAATATAATGACGGGTTTCATTATATGTCCACATGCTTAAGGCTTGTGTATGATCATTTATAAAGCAATTTTGAGTCTATGAACTCTTTTAAAGGAATGTCGACCACCAAGTACACATATGAAATCAAGAACTATTAGTCTATCTATGAGATAGTTCTCCTTATACTTCAACATCATTAATTTGTGTCTCATATGCTATCTTTGAATCTATAGTGTATTTATTCTAAAGATAGAGTGGGAGTAATATGAGGACACAACACACAAGGCAAGATAAAAATTGTGTACTTGTGTAAATGAAGATCTACGTAAGAGAGAATAATTTGAATGAAGGTATAACTATTTGCATAGTATGCCGAATAGATGAGATCTATAGTCTCTTGTTAGCTCTATATGACTAAAGAGACCAAGTGAAGTAATCATAAGAGTATATTCTCAAGATAACTACACGAGGAGACCAAAAGAAGGTTTTGGAAGAAAATGACTAATGTAAAGTCTCAACAAGTTTTTGACTAAGTTCATGAAATATTTGACCAATAGTTTCAACTTTGAGATTTACTTAAGAGCCTAAATGAATCATAGTAACATACTAGTTATGATCGAGTTGCAAAAATTGATATACCGATATCTTCAATGGCGAAAGTTTTAACCACGCAAATATCATTGCTTAACCTCACTATGAAATGGTTAAACCTCCTTCCAAAAGGGTATTTGCGAAGGACGTATTCTAGATATTGTTTATACTTGAATAATGACATTGCTACACATCATTATGACATGAGTGTGTTGGAGATTTAAAATCTCTTTCCGTAAGGTTAAGATGAGACCACTTCAAAATAGGTATTTTGAAAGGATATGATGGGAACATATATGGTTTTATCCTAATAACTTGGCAATGCAATTTATATTTCAATTCTTGATAAATTTCGATTGAGAAGTCAATTTCGAAATGTGTAGAATTGAGTGGGAGTTAGGAAATTCTCATGTGAAGACATGGAATTTAGTGGGAGATATCATCCTTTGAATGTTTACAACTCATCACTCATTAAAGAATGACGAGCTAATACCTTCTTTCATAGAGAAGCATTTGAGTTTTCAATTCTGGATGAAAATGGACAATGATGAATCCACTTACATTAAGGGATGTTGGATTAGTATTAAGAGATACAAATCGTATCAACATTCACAAAGGTTATTCATGTAGATGAAAATGGAATTACCATTAGCAGTCATGGTCGTTCATTGAACCTATGAACGGTTGATCTCATGATTATTAGTAACTAATGTTTCCGCCATTAGAATAATCATGTACATGTCCAATTATGAATCATATGCATAAGAGCATGATGATTGATTGGTGAGCCATAATAGAAACGTCATGGATTCTCAAGTAGAATCCGATGAGCAATTTCGGTGTTTGACGGAATACTCCATTATGTGATAAGAGGTTGCACATATTATAGAAAGTCCGAGCACATGTAAGGATTTATGAGAATCCCAAATCTTTCAAGCGTAGAAAAAGAAATAAGAAGTTTTGGAAAGATGCTTGGTCGAATAAGAAGTTATTCAAAAAAAAATAATCTTTCCTAGTTAAGCTAGGACTTGTGAGAAGTGCTAAGCTAATAATCTTGTCAATTGTTACAAGATTCTACAAAACATATACCTAGTGCATTGTGTGTGGATGGGGTACTTGATCAGTACAAGTTATATCATTCATCACAAATTCAGTCGTTATGTGATAGTCGATAAGAAAGTTCTTTCAAGTTACAGAACCGAAACCAAGGTCGGGAACCTTGATGTGTAATTGGTAAGATTCATGCTGTGAGAGAGAACATGAATGTAAAGGAGATTGCAAGTGTAAGAAGTTTGAACACATAGACACATGGGATGTTAAACTTCTATTGCAATCAATAAGTGTTTACACTTACGATATACATCACAAGGTTGTAATATGATATTGACTACCCGAGTGTGATATCGACATTTGTCGTTTGAGTTATTATCAACTCACCTTGTACATTGTTATATCCAAACGGGTTGTAGAGACAATTGAACCCCGTTAAAGTGAACATGGATTAACATTGTACTTGCCCATAGTTACTTATATGAGGTGACGTCTCGAAGTGACTAGAGTGTGATGCGATTGATGGCAAGTTCAAGTGCTATAGAGTCATGTGAGATGACTAGTCGATCACATAGGCAGACTGTTAGGAACTTTTTGTCGGGCCTAATGACCGCTTATAGAGTTCTGGCAAATTTATATAGCCTGGTCGTGGCGAGAGCTACTATAGTATTCGAATGAGTCGAATCTTTTGACTAAAGACTATTCGCCTAAGATGGCACAGTTTCAGATTAACTTTGATTTGTGTTACTACGACCTTCGTAAATGGGGTCAAGTGGGCATATTTTGGGTTATGATTGTAATACTCCGTATTTATAAGTCTTGGGGTACTCTATCGAGTAGCCCTTACTCTGTCGAGTAAGGGTAAGTTGCGAGATAAAATAGTTTCTGACCTGTTGGGTACTCGATCGAGTAGCTGGGGTACTCGATCGAGTAAGGGGGTACTCGATCGAGTAGCCTTGGGTACTCGATCGAGTGTCCGGTTTTACGGGGAGTTTTCTCGGGTTTTGTTAATTACGCGATTGAGGTATTTAAACTTATTCGTCTTTGTTCTAAATCACTTTTCACAAAACCTAAAACCTGTTTAAGAGAGAAAGCAACTTGTCTTCTTCCTAATCGCATTCTTAGCAATTCCCGGAGTTCAGACGGTCGGTTCTTGTCGTTTTTCGTGTCGTTGGATTCCTTGCGTCGAGGGTAAGCTTTTAATATAGTTTTTATAATGTTTTGTTAAGATTGGTTAAACCCTAATTTAGGAATTGGGGTTTTGGTGTGTAGTTTGTGATGTGTAGTCTTTATGTGTTATGTATGATAGGAGGAGAATTCGTAGAGGAGCCGTTTTTGATACAAATTTGTAGATACCGCGTCTGCGTGTTGTGCTTTCCGGGTAGGATTTCCTACTCAGTATTAGTCCCATAATGGGATATTGGTGATGTGCTGTAGTTAGTTGATTGATATGATGATTGTAATTGTAATTGTGATTGTGATTGTGGTTGTGTTTGTGATGGTTCTCGAGATGCGTTCTCGGCTGAGTGGGGTCACTTGCGGGAGTGATCTCACGCCCTAGTTTCGCCCTTCGTGGAACCCGCCACGAAAGGGGATGTGCACATTAATGGACGGGGTTATCGCTCGTACGATGAGCGGGGCTTAGGTGGGAACGGCTGCGGTCCCCCATCGGTGGGGGTCCGGTGGACATCAAGTATTGAGACGATGGGAGTTGGTGGGTGTGTGTGTGTGTGTGTGTGTGTGATCGGTGTCTGTTTATCTTATTGTTGATATATGTATTGAATTGTGATTGATTAGTACGACCCGTTTAAATGTTTTAAAATCGTGGTGATCCATTCGGGGTGGTGAGCGAGTTATTGAGCAGGTGTGATATGACGCGTATGGGATAGCCGGGATGAGTCATCACGTGGCTGTTAGAAGTCTTCCATTTGTGTCCGACGAAGTCTAGTAGCTTTGATAGTTTTAGTCAGTAGACCGTATGAGAACCTTGTAATTCCTTTGTTAGTTTTGGTTTTATAATGTAATCACTTAAACTTATTTAATAAAGTATGTTTCTTCATTGTCTTATGATTATCATGCCTCGGGTAACCGAGATGGTGGCATCCTTATACCTGAGTGGTCCTGGTAAGGCACTTGGAGTATGGGGGTGTTACAAATGGTATCAGAGCGACGATTTTGGAACCTGTAACAAATGAACATAATGAACATAGGGAGTCTAATAAAATGAACCTGGTGTATGTGTAATGGGAGCCCCGGCTGATGCTAGGTTTTGGGTGAGTAGGCGCCCTCACTTCAAAATCTTGGCCCCATGATACTTAAGCCAGTCACATGGTATGGGAACGTGGAGTCCGTGTGTATATGTGCGACGTGTATGTTAATTGTGCTGTATATGGTTTGTTGAAAGCATGTTGCATGATAGTTGGTTGACATGTTGGTTGGAATCATTGGAAGGGTATATGAGAATGATGAATGATGTGGTGAAAGGAAAGTAGTTCGTATATGACGATGTGTGATAATAATGATGTTGCAGGACGAAAACATGTGGTTAGGGGGTGTGATAAGATTTGTTCTCGTAGTTTTGTTTGCGTAAAGCTATATATTAAGTTCGTATAATTGTCTACTATTGTATCATATGCGCTTGTTAGATGAAGTATGTAATTGAACTAGATGAATTGATTGGAAAAGATGAAGTGGTAATTTCGTAAGGATATGAATTTCTTGATTTTGGAAGTGTTTATGATATGAAGTGGATTCGTAATGTTGTTGTATTAGCAACTTTGTAAATAGGAATTGTAGTGTATGGGTGTGGTTTGTGTTATGAAAAGTTATGAAAATTTAAAACATGCGGGTAATACATGATTAAAAGTTGAATGTTATATGAGCATGATAGATGGTAATGCTTGGCCTTTGGTAAGTAGTAACATGAAGAATAAGAGGTTCAATGATATGTGTTTTATATAACGAATTGGATGAAAAGCATGATGGTTGATTATAACGTGGCACTTGATAACACGAAGTACATTATTTTGTTAATTGTATGGGGAGTCGCGCATATTTGAATGCGTAGTTGTAATCATAATGTTGAAATAATAATGAATGCATAGTACGTTAGGGTATGTGAGATAACATTCGGGTAGTATTCACGAGTCTGCATGACTCGATCGGGTGGATTGATTCGGTCGAGTGGGTATTTGTCGTTATTTTGACCAAAGATCGTGTTTTTGGCACTCGATCGAGTACCTCGGGCACTCGATCGAGTATGGGGTCACTCGATCGAGTAGCCGGGCTACTCGGTCGAGTAAGTCAGAGATCAGAAGATCTGTTTGGGTTCTGGAGTCGGGGCACTCGATCGAGCATGTTTGGCACTCGATCGAGTAGCCTCAACTCGATCGAGTAGGTTCAGGTACTCGATCGAGTGGGGTCCGTGCAGAGTCATATGCGTGTTTCGGGTCATATGTTTGTCTTTTGACATTCGTTGCATATTATGTTTAATTCAAAGGTGTTGTATTATTTCTTTATGCATTGTTTTACGTATGTGTTGGTCCTGAAGCGTAAGTTACCCAATCTTATGATGTAAGGAGTGGCACTATGATGAGTATGAGTTCGGTGGGGAGGACATGAATTATGAGTGATTATGATAGATGGTGGAAAAAGAAAAGGAAGATTGGTATAGTTTATTGAGGCATGACGCACGTTTTGCGAGACGGGATGAGTGATATGATTGTATGTTGAGTAATGTAAAAATAAGTGAATATAGACAAGGGATGATGTGAGTATAATGAACGTGAGAATGAAAAGATTGAAAGTAAGAATGTGGATAGTGGCAGCTTGAGATGTGTAAAGAGTTAAGGAGGGAAATGGTTAGGAGTCGTGTGGGTTATGGATTTAGGTAGTGAAAGTTCGTTTAAAGGGGTTGAGAAGAGTAATATATAGTGAACTTTGTGGAGACATGTCGCGAGGTGTATTTATAGACAGTGAGTGAGTTTGGGAGGTTTATTAAAAGATGAAACTACTGTGTGAGTTCCTTGGGTAATTGGCGATATGAAAGGAATTTTGATTTCTAGAGATGTAAGAAGGGAGATGCAATTGTTGAACAGTAAATGTTGATTCTATGGATGTATTAGTGGCAAGGGTGATGGATGACATAATAAGAGAATATTTGTAGTAAGAAAGAGGGAGATGATATCGATATAAAATAATGGGATTTGAGTTTTGGAGCGATGAGAAGGTAATTGGTGCACAAAAGGGTTAGATAGAAGTAATAAGGAGTTGAGCTATTAAATTGGTATTATTGAGTGTAAAGAGAAAAGAAGGATAAAAGTAAGCTGAGGAAAATGTTCACCGGAGTTATGTGATGTAAAGGTAAGGAATCATCGAAATGTGTGATAGTATCACGAAGATGTTAGCTGAAGGTTATATAGGAGTTTCAAGACAACATGATTGATAATGAGCTTCGAGGAATTAAGGAAGGTAAGAAGTTAGAAGAATATCTGCATGATATGAGATTTTGGTGGAGAAATGGATGATGATTCAATTAAGGAAAATATTGGGAAGAATGTTGAGATAATTTTGTTCATGGATTCGATGTTCGTTGTTTGGGATGTTAACCAAAGATAGAAAAGAAATCATGATATTTAGAGATGAGTGAAGAGGTTTGATGTCCGGACAGTGGTAGTGTTATGGTCTTTGACTAGTGGTTAAGGGAAAGGGTATATTAGAAAAGTGGCAATTCTAAAGAGGCTGATTTTGTAAAGACTGAATTGATAAAAGTATGGTTGTCAGGAAGTATAAGACATAGTCTTAGGAGGTGGTTTCTCATAATGAGTGTTAGCTGTATGGTTATGTATGGCGAAGGTCTTGGTGATGCGAATGGAAGAATGTGATGAGGGGCATGCGAGTTAAGCTCGGACAAACAGTAACCTTTGTTGAGTGGTAACTTACGTAGTCGGGATTGACTAGTTGGTTGTGATTACGGGTCTATGATATGTGTAAATGTTTGTGTGAGGTTCTGACCTCACAAGAAGTGGTACGGTGTGATAATTATAAAGCTATTTTATGAATGTTCTGTAATATATATATGTTGGACACGGTAGTTTAATTGAATGATATCCAAAAAGGTAATAATTTGATTAATTTGACATGGCTAGTTATAATTTTATGTGTATTAATAACACACGTGTATTCCGTGAAATGGTAGAGATGATGTTCATGAGATGCTTATCTGTTATTTCATATAATATGTTGCGTTGTGATAGAGTAAAGTGGATTGGAGTAAGTTTCCTTGTCCGAAAGGTTATTTCCGAGTCAGTATTTATGGAATCGTATGTAGTTGTGATGTCTATCGATGTGGTTGTGGTGCCTCGGGTGGTGATCCGGGCTCGATATTTAGTGTTGTGATGCGGGTATTTTCGCACTACGGTGTGCCTGTTGGTGGCGGTGTTGTGATGCCGTCACCGGTTGTGGTGGAGTAGGCGGGATGTTTATGATTCGAGTTTTCGAAAGTGCATACCAGTTATACATAGATTGTTGTTTTGTTTGCTGTTGTTCTCTGTGAGTTTTGGTTGAACATGTAGACAGTTGTCTTGCTTATTGATGTTTTCTTTACCGGGTTAAGTTAAGAATGAGGTAGAGTATGATATGAAATGGAGTTGAATATGTTTCGTTGTTGTCATGGGACAGTGATAATCTGTTGATGGGACACGGTTGTGAGAGGTTGTTACGGTAAAGTTGAACTTGTTTTCAGATGAGACATCGTTAGACATGGTAATGGAAAATGATTCGTGGAACATGTGTTGTAATGATCTGAAAGCGGCAGGTAGTTCATAATCTTTTGATGAGACAGTGAGTGTAGGGTGTTGGGGAAATTAGTGTCATGTTAAGTGTGTATGAATTTTGCGGTAATGAAAGAAAGAACTTGAGGATCTAGTGTGCGTGTACGTAACGAGTGCGGACCGTGAGTTATGCTTCTGGGAGATAAGTGCCTTACGTAGAGAGGTATGTTGTGGGCAGTAATAATGAAGAGTGGGTATGGTGATTTGCTACAAGTTTATGGTATAGGTTAGGTGCGCTGCCGAATGAGTTGAGGAATGGGAAATGTTTATGTATGGGAGCCTTGGATATAAGAATGGTGAGTGTTTGGTTTATAGACGGTTATCTTTGACATGTGGTGGTATAGGGGGTAATGAGATATAGACATGGTTTGGTATTAGTGAGTTACGAGGACGTAACATTTGTCTTAAGAGGAGTAGGGTGCGATAAAACAGATTTTGATGGTTGTACATATGGTAATATATTCGGAAGTTGAGTCTTGATGTAGAATAAAAGATCGATTCATGTTGTGGGTGATTTTATTAAAGGTCATGACCGTGCTTGTAGTAGCGTGATGTTTAGGAGTGTGAGAATATTTCGCTAGTATTGACAGTTGGATGATGAGGTTGCGAGTGTGAGTAAACTTCGAGGACGAAGTTCCTTTTAAGGGTGGTAGAATGTAACATCCCGTTTGATGTCTATGAGTGTCTTGGTATTGGATTTGATAGTTGACGATATTATGGAGCTAGCGACCTTAGAGGATGGTAGTTGGTTATGTATGGAGTTGGTGTCGTGAGAGATATATATGCGGTAAATACGATATAGTGAGTCATGTTGTGGAAGTAAACATAGTTGGTGGAGTGGGTGTTAAGAGTTCATGTTCTATGTTCGGTCGAGTTCTTGAGTCCTTAGCTAAGTTGTTGTGTCTTGGTCGAGTCAGTATGGTTGTTTTTATGTATGGGTTGAACTTCGGGGACGAAGTTCCTTTTAAGGAGGGAAGACTGTAATACTCCGTATTTATAAGTCTTGGGGTACTCTATCGAGTAGCCCTTACTCTGTCGAGTAAGGGTAAGTTGCGAGATAAAATAGTTTCGACTGTTGGGTACTCGATCGAGTAGGGGGTACTCGATCGAGTAAGGGGTACTCGATCGAGTAGCCTTGGGTACTCGATCGAGTAGTCGGTTTTACGGGGAGTTTTCTCGGGTTTTGTTAATTACGCGATTGAGGTATTTAAACTTATTCGTCTTTGTTCTAAATCACTTTTCACAAAACCTAAAACCTGTTTAAGAGAGAAAGCAACTTGTCTTCTTCCTAATCGCATTCTTAGCAATTCCCGGAGTTCAGACGGTCGGTTCTTGTCGTTTTTCGTGTCGTTGGATTCCTTGCGTCGAGGGTAAGCTTTTAATATAGTTTTTATAATGTTTTGTTAAGATTGGTTAAACCCTAATTTAGGAATTGGGGTTTTGGTGTGTAGTTTGTGATGTGTAGTCTTTATGTGCTGTATGATAGGAGGAGAATTCGTAGAGGAGCCGTTTTGATACAGCTGTAGATACCGTCTGCGTGTTGTGCTTTCCAGGTAGGATTTCCTACTCGTTATTAGTCCCATAATGGGATATTGGTGATGTCTTTGTAGTTAGTTGATTGATATGATGATTGTAATTGTAATTGTGATTGTGATTGTGGTTGTGTTTGTGATGGTTCTCGAGATGCGTTCTCGGCTGAGTGGGGTCACTTGCGGGAGTGATCTCACGCCCTAGTTTCGCCCTTTGTGGAACCCGCCACGAAAGGGGATGTGCACATTAATGGACAGGGTTATCGCTCGTACGATGAGCGGGGCTTAGGTGGGAACGGGTGCGGTCCCCCAGCGGCGGGCGGGTCCAAAGTGGACAATCAAGATTGAGACGATGGGAGTTGGTGGTGTGTGTGTGTGTGTGTGTGTGTGTGTGACAGTCAGCTGTCTGTTTATCTTATTGTTGATATATGTATTGAATTGTGTGATTAGTACTGACCCCGTTTAAATGTTTTAAAAACTGTGGTGATCCATTCGGGGGTGGTGAGCAGTTATTGAGCAGGTGTGATATGACGCGTATGGGATAGCTGGGATGAGTCATCACGTGGCAGTTAGAAGTCTTCCGCTGTGTCCGACGAAGTCTAGTAGCTTTGATAGTTTTAGCTGTAGACCGTATGAGAACCTTGTAATTCCTTTGTTAGTTTTGGTTTTATAATGTAATCACTTAAACTTATTTAATAAAGTATGTTTCTTCATTGTCTTATGATTATCATGCCTCGGGTAACCGAGATGGTGGCATCCTTATACCTGAGTGGTCCTGGTAAGGCACTTGGAGTATGGGGGTGTTACAATGATGGCTGTGGCTAGTCGAAGGGAATGAGTGCGATAGGAATTGTCCACCCCTAGTCAGGGTTATAACAATATCTCAGGGCCACTCGAGGAGTAATGAACTGGAAATGCGTGGCCACGCTCGGAAAGTATCTATGATAGATAAGTCCGGTCAATCAGTTATTCTCCAGATCGAGGAAACCACTCTCGATATGATCACTTGCAAGTACGACCTGAAAGACACCTTGCATTGAGTGGGAGATAGTAATAGGACAAGAGAATTGGTGACGCACACTTGTCGAGGACAAGGGGGAGATTGTTGGAATATGTGTCCTCCGACAATAATGCGATCACGACTGTTGATCATGATGATCACATGTTTAAGTCTCATCATATAGAATACAATTGGGAAGTAATATTGTTACTGTCAACTGGTCAACATATATCGGTAATGATTGGCAGACTAGAGTTTGAAATTACTGTCGTGTGACGGTGGTGATCAGTTGACCCCCTAGGTCATACCTATAGGGCAACACTCTTAATTGATTATTTAATCAATCGTATAACGTTACGAGTTAATTAAATTACTTGAAAATTGACGGACGATTTTGGAAGTAAAATTTACGTATCATATTGAAATGCGATTAAATGAGATACGGTCTGAGTAATCGAATTGTTTCATTACTCGGATGAAATTATTGTTTAAAGAAACAATCGAAATTGAATGAATTTTTATAAATACAATCTGTTGTGATTTATAAATGGTAAAATATTTTGGTACAAGTAATTATGAAATTACTAAGTCGATTTTTGTATATGACGTATTTTAATAATACGTTGATTTTTAAAATGTTAAAAATACATAACAAATTTATGTGACATATGACATATGACATATTGACAATTGACAAAAATAATATGGAATCCATATTAAGTAAAGTGCCGAAAATTGGAGGAGTATTTAGCTACATATTGTGTTTATATTATAATTAGAAAACACAATGATTACTAACAAGAGTAGGCATGCAACCCTAGTTTGCATTGTGAAGGCAAACAAGGGCATGCATTTGGTGAGTTTTCTTCCCTCCTCTTCCCTCCTACCCGGTTTTACCAAGGGAAAGGCAAGGGTTTTGCCTTAGATTTTTGATTAACACATTACTTCAAGTGTGTGCATCATTATTCATTCTAACCCATCATCCAAAATACAATTTCTAGAGAGAATAAAAATCCTCATCTTCTTCTCTCTATAAACCGAAATATTTAAGTGTTCTATAAATATTTTTGGTTCAATTTTCTACTAGATTAATATTATACTAGTACTTATAATATTAATTTGAATTAAGAGAAAGCTTTGGGTATTAATCCTAAGGAGAGATCCTATACTTGGATCTTGTTCTTCCATCTTAGGAAAGCTCAAGAACAAAAGAAAAGGAGATTTCTTTTGTGCCCAATAAATCCGAAATCACCAATGTAAGGACATGATTTCTCCTCTATTTTTCATATTGTTTGCATGCATAAAATCCGTATTTAATTTTATGACAAATTAATTAAGACATATATGAGTATGTTGATATGTATATGAATCTACATTTCCTTCAGTGTCACCATCCACAGACCGAATGCATACATGAATAAAGAAGATTGGATTCATGCTTATGCAAATTGATGTTACATGCCTTACAGAGATTACTACTCACATCCTACATGAAACCGGTCATGAATGTCACTAGTTTAAAAAGCTTTAACCTCAGAATGTAATGTAGCTTGCCAATACATGAGTCAAGTCTATTCGTTCAGATAAGAGAGAAATAAAAACTCGTAGATTATGCAGATTATCATGCCAATGAAAGGTCAAGAATATGCAGGGCAGAGGCAAAGATTCAATGTAGCGTCAAAGTTCAAACGTTCCAACTCAAAATAAACGTGAATTTTTTGAATTTTATGTGATTTTGTTATGTGATTTTTTTGAATTAAAAACAACGATGCATGCGAAAATGAATAAACGTGCAAACGGAAATGAAAGAAAACATGCAGACATAGATATGGATGCATACCTCCCCAAAACAAACTGTGCAATACCCTCATTGTACCAAAAATAGGGAAAGGAATGTAAACTAAGGAGAAAAGGATAACGGGAGTCGAAAAACTTACAAGACGTCATGAAGAGGGACCTCCCCAAACCGACCATGAACATGGGAGGTCATAGGTAGCCCAACAGCAGCTCAACAGTAGAAACTTAGCGGCTGGAAGATGAAACAACTAGATCGAACAACTCAGAACAGTTCGATCAAGTGGGTTTGGTGTCAAAATCGCTCGATCGGGAAGATAAGTTACTCGATCGAGAGGAAGGGGTTTTGCAGGGTTTCGATCGAGGATAGCAGTTGCTCGATCGAGTAAAAATAATAGCAAAAGTGCTCGATCGAGTAGAAAAACCACTAGATCGAGCTGCTTCACCTTCAAAACGCGTATAACAAACATAGGAAATACAAGGGACGCATAGTATGGCGTTTAAAGTTTAGCACACAGCTAAAGGAAAGGAAATAAGTTTAACAAGAGTACAACAAAACAGTCCGGGTTGCCTTCCGGAAAGCGCAGGTTTAAGGGGTCCCGCACGATCTTTCTGGCGTCAATTAACTGGCGCGTCAAGCTCGTAGAAGTACAAGACTTCATCACGATTATCTGCTTCATTTGCTTCATGATAGTGCTTCAGATATTGCCCATTCACCTTGAACCGATTTCCCTCGGGACCTTCTAGCTCAATGGATCCAAATTTAGTGACAGCTGTCACCGTATCAGGACCACTCCATTTGGACTTCAGCTTGCCAGGAAATAATCGCAGTCGGGCATTAAACAGCAACACCTTCTGCCCAACATGAAATTCCCGAGGTAAAATTCTTTCGTCATGCCATCTCTTCGTCTTCTCCTTATAAATGCGCGAGCTATCATAGGCGTTCAGCCTAAACTCCTCTAGTTCATCTAGGTGCAAAAGATGGTTCTGACCACATAACTTAGGATTAAAGTTAAGTTCACGAGTTGCCCACCAAGCTTTACATTCCAACTCAACAGGTAAATGACATGATTTCCCATAAACTAACCGATAAGGTGATGCACCAATCACTGTCT
The DNA here is from genome assembly GCF_048544455.1 of Silene latifolia. NCBI lineage: Eukaryota > Viridiplantae > Streptophyta > Magnoliopsida > Caryophyllales > Caryophyllaceae > Silene > Silene latifolia. The sequence continues at coordinate 68,473,494 of NC_133527.1, read as the reverse complement.
TAAAGGCAGTTCTGTAAGCCCATAATGTGTCTTCTAATTTGAGACTCCAGACCTTCCGTGATTTAAAAACTACTTTAGATAGGATCTCTTTAATCTCGCGATTAGAGACCTCGACCTGACCACTAGTTTGGGGGTGATACCCCAAACCACGCCGGTGTTGAACACCAACCTTAGACAGAATGGAAGTTAGTTTCTTTTATTTAAAGTGCATTCCCCCATCACTAATGACGACCCTAAAGACACCAAATCGGGGAAATAAGATCTTTTAAAAAATCTTTATCACGGTCTTGGCATCACAATGAGGTGGGGCAATGGCTTCAACCCACTTAGACACATAATCAACAGCTACTAAAATATACCTGTTATCTTTACTGGATGGGAACGGTCCTTGGAAATCAATGCCCCAGACATCGACAACCTCGACCTCTAAAATACCATTTTGCGGCATCTCATGTCTCCTTGAAATATTCCCTGATCGTTGGCAGGCATCACAAGTTGAAACAAAAGCCTTAGCATCAGCAAACAAAGTAGGCCAGTAAAAACTAGATTGAAGTACCTTGGCCACGGTGCGTGATGGACCGTGGTGACCACCATAAGAGGATGAGTGACAGCCTTCTAGGACTACTTTGGTCTCCCACTGTAGAATACACCGTCTGTAGAGACCGTCTGCACATTCCTTAAACAAATAAGGATCATCCAAGAAGTACTACTTAGCGTTATACAGAAAACGCTTCCTCTGCTAATGAGAAAGGTCAGGCGGCAGCTTGCCACTGACAACGTAATTAGCTATATCTGAATATCAAGGTTCTTGGTTAACAATATAAGACAAAACATCAAACAAAGAATCATCAGGAAAAGAATCATCAATAGGTAAAGAATCTTCTCCCTCTTGCTGTGACAGTCGCGACAGATGATCAGCTACAACGTTCTCATCTCCTTTCTTATCTTTTATCTGCAAATCAAACTCCTGAAGAAGGAGTATCCATCTCAATAGCCGTGGTTTAGCCTCCTTCTTAGCAAGGAGGTGCCTTAGCGCTGCATGGTCAGTAAAAACAGTAACTTCTGACCCAATCAAATAAGAACGAAATTTCTCTAAGGCATAAACCACAGCTAGCAGCTCTTTTTCAGTAGTGGTGTACTTCACTTGAGCCTCATCCAGAGTTCGGCTCGCATAGTAAATTACATTTAATGCTTTGTCTTTCCTTTGGCCTAGCACTGCTTCTAGTGCATAGTCACTAGCATCACACATTATCTCAAACGGCAAATCCCAGTCGGGAGGCTGTATGATCGGCGCAGATACCAAAGCCTGCTTTAACCTGTTAAAAGCAGAAAGACACTCATCAGTAAATACAAAAGGGGCATCCTTAAGTAGCAGCTATGTAAGTGGTTTAGCAATTTTTGAAAAATCCTTGGTAAATCGGCGATAGAAGCCGGCGTGACCAAGGAAACTCCTCACTCCTTTAACATTAACAAGAGGAGGTAACTGCTGAATCAATTCCACTTTTACTTTATCAACTTTTATTCCCCTGTCAGAAACAAAGTGCCCTAAGACAACTCCCTCGTTGACCATGAAATGGCACTTTTCCCAGTTAAGCACAAGATTAACCTCAATGCAGCGCTGCAACACTTTATCAAGGTTAGACAGACAATTAAAAAAATCACTTCTATAAACACTAAAATCGTCCATGAAAACTTCCATAATAGACTCAATATACTCTGAAAATATCCCCATCATTCACCTTTGAAAGGTAGCAGGGGCATTACATATACCAAAAGGCATCCTGCGATAAGCAAACATGCCATGAGGACATGTAAAAGTAGTCTTAGCATGATCATCTGGGTGAATAGGGATCTGAAAGAACCCTGAGTACCCATCTAAATAGCAGAAAAACTTATGAGAAGCTAACCTTTCCACCATCTGATCAATAAAAGAAAGGGAAAAGTGATCTTTCTTGGTGGCGGCATTCAGCTGTCTGTAGTCTATGCACATCCGCCAACCAGTCACTACTCTAGTAGGTATTAGCTCATTTTTGTCATTCCTAACCACAGTAGTTCCTCCTTTCTTAGGAACTACCTGCACTGGACTTACCCACTTGGAATGACCAAAAGAATAGATAATACATGCGTCGAGCAGCTTCATTACCTCAGCCATCACAACATCTTACAGCTTTTGGTTCAGCCAGCGCTGACCCTGTCTGCAAGGTTTGTGATCTTCCTCCATCTATGTCCCGTGCATACAAATATCGGGACTAATCCCCTTGATATCATCCAAAGAATAACCCATAGCTTTCCTGTTTTTCTTAAGCACAGCTAACAAAGCAGTCAGCTGATCATCATCAAGTTTAGCACTAACAATAACTTGATATTGCTCAGTATCATCTAAGAAAGCATATTGTAGATGAGGGGGAAGAGGCTTATGCTCAGGTACCTTTACCTCTATGGAGCAAAGAGTACTGATCATTTGTTCCACTTGCTCTCCCTCAGCGTCGGTGAGTTCACGCTCATCTAAAGCAGCTTCAAGCAAATTCAACACAGCGTCACTGTTATCTGGGTTATCTGCACAGTCGTCCAAAAGCATAAGAGCTTTTAGTGGGTCCTTTATAAAAGAACCCGACCAGAAGTCATAGACAGAATCGTCAACAATATCAACAAAATAACATGTATCCTCTATCATTGGCCAAGCCAAAGTGCCAGGCAGACTAAAAGTAATCGCGTCATCCCCTACTGCAAGAGTCAAACGCCCTTGTTTGACATCAATAATGGTCCCGGCTGTACATAGGAACGGTCTTCCTAATATAATTGGGGTCCGGGTGTCTTCCGCTATATCTAACACAATAAAATCCACTGGTATAAAGAACTTGCCTACTGTCACAGACATGTCCTCTAAAACACCTAAGGGTCGTCTTACAGATCTATCAGCCATCTGTAGAGTAATGTTAGTCAATTTAAGGTGACCCATATTTAATTTCTTGCAGACAGACAGAGGCATGACACTGACGCTGGCTCCTAAATCATAAAGAGCCTTATCTATTACTTCATTGCCTATAACACAGGTAATAGAGAAACTACCCGGGTCTTTCATTTTAGGTAGAGCCTCATTTAAAAGTAAATTACTAGACTATTCCATAAAAGAAACAGTCTCAAATTCACTTAGCTCTCTCTTACGCGTCACAATATCTTTCATAAATTTAGCGTAAGTAGGTACCTGGGTAATAAATTCGGTAAAGGGGACAGTTACCTTGAGGTTCTTGACAACGTCCACAAACTTATCGTACTTTCGCTCAACCTTTGCGTCTTTAAGACATCCTGGAAAGGGTACTCTGGTAGCAATGAGTGGACCCGCGTTCTCTTTACCTTTATCAGCACGTGACGTCTTCACAGCATGGGAAGATGACACGATAGCGGAATTAAATGTTAAAATAGGATCTCCGCTGGTTCTGGCACTCGATCGAACCCTTTCATTACTCGATCGAGTGGTTTTGTCTTTGGAAATACTCGATCAAGGTAAATGAAGCTCTCGATCGAGTTCTTGTAATTCAGGTTCTCTCGATCGAGTACTATTGTCACTCGATCGAGAGGTTTTTTCTGCCAAAGCTTTCGATCGAGAGGAATTAGTTGCTCGATCGAATTCTGTAAATTGAGCACCTTTTGATCGAGTATAAACTCGATCGAGCATTTGGATGGATTATTTTACTCGATCGAGCAGAAATTTCAATCGAGCGAGTGCCTGGACAATATCAGCTGTCACAGCCCCGTCTTCTGGCACTTTTGGCCCCTCATAAGCAAGACCGCTTCGGAGATTGATGGCATTAACTGGGTCGCAAGAGGGTGGATAGTTAATTTGGTTTTGCGCGAGCGTTAACTACGTAACTTGCTTTCTTAACTCCACAATAACGGTATTATCCTTGTTACTTTTCTCCCCAAACTGTTGCTTTAAGTTCAAAACCAAGGATTTCAGTTCGGCATACTCCCCTTTTGTAGAAGAGGAGCCTGGCTGCAGCATTGGTGTAGAAGAAGAAGAAGCACTCGTCTAGTCTTTATATAATTGAGAAAAAAGGAACTCTTTGCCTGAATTTCTAATAAGCAAGGACACGCTCTATACTCACCAGACAACCAATAGGGTCATGACCCTCTATGCCACATCTACTGCATAGTATCTCATGCTCAGTAATAGCACAAACTTGTGCATGCTCATCCTCAGTCTCTACAATATCCGGAATACCTAGACTTTTGCTAGGACTCTCCACCTCAGCTACTACCAACTCATTTACATTCCTACCTCCTCGAGGATTTCCGTATTCGGCAACATGGATGGCCATCTCCTAAATAAGATGCCACCCTTGATCATCCTCTACATTCTTCGGGAATCTCCCTTTAGCTGCATTATCAAGGATAGCCCTCTGGTCCGGATGCCACACATTGTAAAATTGGGTACACAAGAACCAACGCTTGAAACCGTGATGCGGCACAGAACGGGCAAGCATCTTGAACCTAGTCCAAGCCCCATTTAAGTCTTCAGTAGGTAGTTGCTCAAATGCATTAATCTGAGCTCTCAACGCATTAGTGCGTTGTGGTGGAAAATATCGCTTGTAAATGGTTAAGGCAAGGGAATTCCAGTCGGTTACACCGGCTGCTTCCCTGTCTAAATCCCTCAACCATTCCCGGGCATCATCAGCTAAAGAGAAGGGAAAGATAACTCCCTTCACTATGTCTTGTGTCACCCCAGCAACAAGAGGAATGGTGGAGCAATACTCTGTAAACAGCTCTATGTGCTTGCACGGATCTTCTCGAGTTACCCCCCTGAAGAGATTTCTCTCCACCAGCTGTATGTAAGATAGGTGGATTATAAAGGTTCCCGAGTCAGTAGTGGGTAATAGGAAGCCTTTTGGAAGGGAATCCACCGTCGGCTCTGAATGGCTGGCTATATTCGGCATCCTAGCAGATAGAATTTTACAGAGGAGCAGGTACGAAAATGTTCTCTTCTAGAACAGATATCCTGCAAATCCAATGAAGAACTCGTAAAAATATGAGATCAGTCTCAAGGAATAAATTCCTTGAGACGAGAGACAAACTTAAATAAAGTAACAAAATTGCGTCACCTCCCCGGCAACGGCGCCAAATTTTGACAGGCTAATCGTATACTTATCAAAAATAACCAACTGGCTCTAACTAATATAGCTAGGGAAGTCGGGTCGATCTCCACAAGGAGATGGAAAAATGTTAGCTTTAACTAAGTCTGTCACAGTAACCAATTTGGGGGTTTGAATTTGTTTGCTGTAAACTAATAAGATTAAGGAAGAGGGGAAAGGCAAGAGAATAAAGATTAAGCAAATAAGGAGAAAATAGCTAAGACAGTTGGTTCACCATGATCATTCAATCAAGCAATCAAAGTCTCAGGTCAATGCAAGTATGGTTTATGGGGCAATGAATATCTCCTTCCGGTCTCAATTCGCCCTAAAGCACAAATAGCTTAGCTTCCACCCTCACTACGGTGCCCTAATGTTCGCTACGAGTCTCACCCTTTCCAACCTTCCGTCCAGGTCAAGGTTTACTATGATTAAATGACTAATTGCGTCGACTCAATTAGACAGAAATAATTAAATGTAGCGATTAACAACATAAACAACACGGGCATTAAACCTAAAAAGTCGATTTACAATTCCTTCATAATCATGGGTCCTCTAGTCTTAGCAAAGGAAATTAGCAACGCATCATCATCGGATCAGCAACAATAATACATAGACTAGAAGAATTAAACATGATAATAATAAGAGAGAGGGATTTGAATAAAGTAATTCCAAATAAAGAAAAGGAAGAAATAATAACAATCAAAGGATTAAGATTAAGAAAAGAGAGTATAATACCGATTACAAGGTTCAATCCAAGGGAAGATTAAGAAAGATTAAGAGAGAAGAAGAGAAGAGGAAAGCAACGTAGTCTGTAGTGTGTTTAAGTAGTCGAAAAACATACTACTTAACCTAATAACAAAGCCTAATTACAAAGCCCATACGAAATGAGGCAAGAAACACGACTATAGAACAAAACCTCTCGATCGAGCAGAATTAAACCACTCGATCGAGGAACTGAGCAACAATTCCTCTCGATCGAATGGAAAAACCGTTTGATCGAGGACTTCTTATAATGGCCTTCTCGATCGAGCATGAAAACAACTCGATTGAATGAAACTCCAAGAGATAAAGCATTCGATCGACTGAAAAGAGTCGATCGAGCCATATTAGCGCATAAGGCACCTTGACACCTTCCGAAATCAGCTCACGTGTCTTCAAAGTGATGGATTCCGAGCTCCGATTCCTTGTTCTCCATAAATGTATGGAAATGGGACGTGTTTAGGCTTGATGTATCTTCTTTCCGATCCGTACCTGCAATATACGCAAGACAAACCAAAGTAGACTATTCAGGGGTATTTGTAGCTAGATGCCACGTAAAATAGAACATAAATTCGTGTAAAAATGAGGTAAAAACCCTATATAAGATACACGCATCATGCTTCATTAATTTGGTCAAATAGTCATCGCTTTCCACAACATTTGGGTTATTAGTTGTAAATTTTTCGAAGGCATAGGGATAAGGTGGTGTAACAATGGAGGAGGGCCCTTCAATTAGATTTTGTTGTTGGTTGATGATGGTCTTGGCTAGTTTGGAGACGGGGATAAGATAGTTGTTTCGGCGAGTAGAAATGCGGCAAATTTTCCTTGGTAAGACAATAGAGTCGGCATCGCTGATAATCCATTCATATCCTTGGGCGGAGTTATCATGCTTTAACCAATGGAATTTGTGAATCAATGTGCTCATAGCAAGGAGATTACCACCTTTAACCGATTTACCAACCTCGTTATCAAGCCTCATTAACAATAAAAGCCATTTTTCCTTTTTCTTCTTTGATGTCCAACCACCTCTCCAACAATAATTGGAGAATATTGTAATCATTCTTTGACTTTCCAAGGACATTCATTCTAGACTCCAAGTAAGTAAGGTCAAGTTCGGTCATGTGAAGGCATTGCATTCTCTAAATGTAGTCAATTCTCTCCCAATAATTGCCTTCCAAAGGGGTTTGGCATCAAAATTGTGGGGTTTCTTGTGGAAATTCCAATGGTCAGGGAGTCGAAGCACCTTTCAAAAATAATCCTTAATAATTCTCCTACTTTGGTTTTCAAGCCCAAAATCATCATATTTTTAAGTCTCAATCTTGTACTCCCTCAAAGAACTAATGAATTCCAAGGTGAATGAGGGGTAAGTCAATTCATTCATCTCAAATAGGGTAGATAACCCCATAGACTCAAAAAATGTTTTGGTTTGGTCAAGCACTCCCAATTTTTCCAAAGTATCTTGGCATACAAACTTTGTGGCAATGCTTTTCTTTTTGGCAAGGGATTCGAATACAATTCTACGCTCATTACATAAGAAAGTTACCTCCAGATAGTCCTTGAGTTGTTCGACCTCCGGTATTTTAGTAACAACTTCTTCAATGACCTCAATAAGCTCCCTTACTTGCTCCCTAGCTTGTTCCCCTACCATCAAATCCTTTGATGCTAGAACTTTTTGCCTTTTTGATAGAGTTAGGGATTTTGATGATTGAGTGTTACATTTTGTTCTTGCCATGATGATTCCTCCTTGCAATTGATGTCAACAAACCTTTGATATGCTTGAATGTTCTTCTTTTCTTCCAACTTCAATCAATTTCCCAATCAATTTGGGGTTGTTCGAATTTGCCTAAACCCTAGAAAATTTTCATTGATTTTGGGAAGATTTTGATGTTTAATGGTCTAAATGTTGACAAAGGAGTGATTGAATTGAATTTGAGCAAGTTTTCAATGATTTTTGATGAATTTGGTTGAGTATTTTGTTATTTTGGATGATAGAGTTGATTGTTGTAGTGAGGGAATGCGTTTGTGTTTGTGAATAAAGAAATAGAAATGAGGTTTTGAAGATATAAATCCCGTGTTTATCTTGAAGTAGCAGGGGGGACGCTCGAGCCGTATTGGGGACGGGCGGATTTTATTTAAGCTCTTTTCTTTACTCTTTGGGGACGCTTGTCCTGAGATGGGGTTGAGCGAGCTGAGCTGAGGGACGCTCGTCTCGCCTCCAGCTCGAGTGGATTCTGTTACAGGTTTGCTCGTGGGAATCGCCTTCCCGCGACTTTGATTCTTCATTTCCTGTTCTTCCATCACGGGGTTGTACTACAAAGGCTTGGTTAGCCTAGGCAATTGCTTCCCCACACTTGATCATCACACACTACACATTATAAACACATTAAGAACCCTCCCTCACTTGCTTTCATGTCACAAAATTTTTACAACAAAGCATATAAGATGCAATGCAAAAATAGAGTAATGTACAAATTAAATGAAATGCAAGTTAAGAGGTTAGAATATTTACAAATGGTGGTTTAGAGAGGACTCCACCAAAATCTCCTTCATTTGTGAGATGTCAAGGGGGTAAAGCAAGGGCGTTGTTGATGTTGCTCAACGCCTTATAGAAGTAATCGAATGCTTGCTCATTCTCATGATGGAAGTCTTGTGTAGACCTCAATACATAGTTGTCTTCATTAATGCAGTAACTCTAGTCAATGTGGTGATAAGGATCTACAAACCCTTGGTCTAGGGTGTAATACTACGATTTTTTAAGTCTGTTACTTGGCCGAGTAATGCGTCGTGTGTTTCATGTCAGGCTACTGTCCAAGAATACTCGGCCGAGTATGGTAATGCTCGACCGAGTAAAAGATACTCGGTCGAGTATACTCTATACTCAACCGAGTACCCGGTCTATTACAGGTTATTTCCGCGGTTTTGACTAAAATGATTTGAGATTATATATAAGTCGTTAGTCAGTTCCTAAAATCATTTCCTCCAAAACCTAAACTACGTTTCATTCTCCTCTAATCATCTTCATCAATGCCAAGGCAAAGGTTGTCGATTGTGGGTTCTAGCATCTTATTCCTTTTCAATCGCAATAGTAAGTGTCTTATCCTTGTCGATCTTTTGTTGTTCTTATAAGTTAGCAAACTCTAGTTTGGGTTAATTTGGGAGTTTAGGGTTTTGGTCATCATATTCATTGTTGATTGTTCATTATCGTTTTTGTAGGTGATGATGTGTTACTCGTTCTGCATTTGTATGATTGGTTGCGGCATAACAGATTACGAGAAGGTAGGGGTTCCCTACTCGGTTTACTGTTTAATTGATTTAAGATATGCGTTGTGATTGTTGTACGATTGATATTGTGATTAACTTCTGTTGTTGGTGGTCGGGTTTTTTCGGATGCTATATTCTATTTTTCGGAACAATTGTCGTTGGAAGCACCTAGACCAAAACACAATTTATAACTTCACAAACAACTTTACAATTAGTAAAGGGGCAAGTAAAGATCGGATCACAAGGGACGGGAATTGAGATGAGATTTCTATTGCAACTAGTGGTGTCTTAGGGGTGTCACAATTTGGGTTGATGTAGAAGGTCACTAAACTAAATAGCAATGAAAGTAAATAAGCAAGATGAATTGAAAGGGTTGTAAACAATTGATAAAAAGCACTAGGGTGTCATGGGGTCATAGGGGATTCATGGGAATTGATCATACAAACATGTTCTCAAATTATAAGCAAGCAATTATTGTTGTGATGGATTGAGTTGGGTTATATCTTACAATCCTAGGAAAGTTTGGGTCCCGGAGCCGAATCGATTAGATTGTACAACACCTACAATTCGACTTAGTCTTCCCTACTCAACAACATGCATGGTCTAATGAGACTCGAGTTGGTTTATGTCTTAGAAGTCTCATTGAAAAGATAGGTGATGGGTAAAAAGTGCAAGGATTCATAGGCTCACATTTCATCAAACATAACATGTGCATAAGTTGAGATCAAAACAAGCAAGAAAATAAATCATGAAAGCATATTAATTTAAGCATGAATCATTCCCCATGTTGGTTTCCCCTAATTACCTATTAACCCTAGCTATGGAACTACTCACTCATTATCATGTTGAACATGCTAGCAAGGTTGTCAATAATACCAACAAAGTGAAACATGATGAACAAATGAAAGTAATTAGCAATAATTAAAAAGGGATTAAGAGAATTATACCTACTAATGATTCCAATAATAAAGCAAAGAATAAAAGAAATACTTGATGCTTGATTGAGAGGTTGTCAATCTCCCAATAATAACCCAAATAATCTTCAATTACCCAAAATAAAGGATGAACAAAAGAGAGATTAAGAAAATAAAACTTGTATTAAAACTTGATTAATTGTTGATTACAAAACTAAAGAGAGATTTGATTGATATTAACTACTCTAAGAATTGATAAGAAGAACATACTCTTCTAATTAGACTAATGGGGTATTTATAGTGGAAATTAAGTGGATGCATTAGGGTTAACTAAGAGCTTAAATGACGATTAAGTCCTTACTTAGGGAAACGCCGGTATTTTCTGAAGGAAGGGCATCTTTCTTGAAGCTTGAAAAAACGAATTTGCGCTGTCTTGGAATCCGTGCGTCTTAGGACGGGACGGCCGGATTCCTGAGTCTCTGCCCGGGCGTCTTTGGGAGAAGACGGGCTTCTTCTGGGTGCTGCTGCCTGGGCGTCTTTGATGGAAGACGCACGGATTGTGGTCCTGGGGACGGGCGTCTTCAGGTCAATCCGCACGGATTGCTGCTCAACCTTGTTTCTTCTTCTTTTCTTCCCTTTTCTTCATAAAATCCTTGGGGATTTCCTTGGGGATGCAAGGATCTTTCCTCATCATTGCCCAACTACTATAATATGTATAAAGGCCTTCTAATCTTGTCTCTCTTTGATGCTTGGTCATTGGATTCAATCAATTTAGTCTCATTTGCCACGAAAATGCAAGGTTTGCACTCCTTTCCTACCAAGGACACAAAACCTCAAAGAATATGCAAAACAAACAGCTAAAGACAATAAATGACCCAAATATGCACTAAAAAGCATGGGAACAAGGCTAATTCGGGGACTAAATGTGCGCTAATTATGGTCACATCAAGTATCCCCAAACCGAACCTTTGCTCGTCCCGAGTAAAGAGGTGACAAAGACTAGGACCATTATTTAAACTAACCTAATAGCATAGCCGACATGAGACAATTAGCGGGTCTCACTCCGCCCCTTGAACTCACAACAAGACAACCATGAGGTAGGATGCCTTCTTACAAGGCAAGGTAGGTCTTGCCAAAATGGCGACACATCCAAACATTAAGCACACAAAATCAAATAATGGATGCATCTACAAAAAGAATAGCCACTTCCTCATCAAGTGGCGGAGGCAACTAAAAGAGAACAAATTTAAGAGCATATATTCCGTCACAAATACTAGTTAAACAAATTACTAAGGCTAAGAGAATGGCACTAAATCACCTCCAAATGGTGTTAAACTAGACTACTTTCGTCCTCAATTTCCAAATACTTTCGTCAAGAGCGATCGGATGGTTATGGAATGATGATCCCCATGATGCTAGTAGCATATGACATGATAAGTCTCGAGTTGTCTACAAAAGTAAAGGTCATGGATCGTCCCAAGCTCGACAAAGTGGCTTGACAAAAAGGCTTTTTGGGAATGAAATGCTCAAATCGTTATAAACAAGGGTGGATATGACTAGTATTCAAAATTTGACCTCATTCAACTTTCACATTTCAAAAATTAGAGATGGGGTTTGTCCCTTCTGTGCTAATGTCCTTTGCTTTCGCCAATCGCTTATTAGGCAACCGGTTAACCTCTAGACAATAGCTTTTCGGGGTGATAGTCACTCTGTCTCTGGGCGGTTGAATTCAAACCGTGTGGGGGCCCAATTCAATGGATCCCTCTCCAAAGCACATCGAAGTGGTACGCCTCCATCAAAACAACTAAAATTCTCAATATTTCAACATTTCATAACATTTGAGGTTTCCTTGGCAATAAAACGTTTCCACATACAAAATCTTTGAAATGAGCACTTCAAACTTATTGATAGAAAGTATTTTTGGGTTGCCGTACCACAAGGTCAATCAAGGTCACCTAGACAAGTTAACCAAGTCCACATCGCATCACGGGGTTGGAATAGGTGACTCACATGCAAACCCTTTACTAGGCCTTGGGTCATGGGTCAAAAGACACTAGTATGACACAATTTAGGGTGTTTTACAACCATTCTAGTAGGCGAAGTCTTAAGTTGAAAAAGTATTTGTAATGGCTTAGTTGCTCTTGTCAAAGTTCTCAATTAGGCACTTTTCAAAATATTTCATCTAAATGCAACTAAATGCCATGATGCAACTATTATATACATCCTAATGCAAGTGATTCTACCAACTAATATGACATATAAACTAAATGCAAGTCCTAAGTTCACATTGTTATACCGCATCAATCAAAATAAAGCCACATAGTCATTAACATAAAGAGGAAAAAGGAGATTGGAAAGATCATACCATGCGGTCTTCAGTATCCTCATGTCTCGGATGTGGCGTAGTCGATCAATGTGAACAAGGATAGAACAAACACAATATATACAATAATATATACTTGACTACACTTCAAAGGAAAATAACATGTTTTTGGTTTTTCAATTTTCAAATTTTTATGGTTTTTTCGAAATTTTTCAATTTTTTTGGATTTTTGAATAAAAGTTAAGTTAGAATTCCCCATCCCCACACTAATATGGGCATTGTCCTCAATGGCCAAAATGATGGGAAATTATGCAAACATGATGCATGATTTCTACACTAAATGCAAGCTACACTAATCTACACTACATGATGCATGGTTTTTGTTTATGACGGAGAGGATAATTTAGTTTACCTCCCGTTGTGTATGTATGTACTTCCCCAAACCGAGTTAGACATTATTGCTAATGTCCTAAGGTTGGGTGTAGTTCATGCACACACTATGCAATGCATGAAACTAAATTTGTCATTTTGGATTTTTAAAAGTGGGAACAATAAAATGAAAACACTCAATGGGGCCGAGGTGTTAGTCCTCTATGGTGCTAGGACTACTCAACAATGATCAAGATTAATAAAATAAAACAAAGAGAGAAGTAGACATACCTCAAGAGGGTAGGAGCCTCCATAGTTAGCTAATCTTCCATCATAACATCACTATCATCATTTTCCTCACTAGAAGTGGACTCATCACCACTTCCCTCTTCACTTTCTTGTTCACTTTGTTCATCATCCTCTTCTTCTTCTTCTTCACTAGCCTCTTCATCAATGTTATCATCATCAACCGCATCAACCGCATCACCAACAACCTCATCATCACCCGGAATACCCCTGGATGCACTCGGAAAGAAGACTTCCCTATCCGCCCAACTAGGCAAAGGACATGAAGGATCAAGTAGTCCTTGCTTAGCTAAGTGAAGGAGGGGTGGATATTGGGCTAAGTAAGCATCTTCCCGGTCCTTGAAGGCTTGCTTGTGCATCTCTTGCATAAGAAGAGTCATATAATCTTTGCTTGCTTCAACACCTTCGGGCTTGAACTCTTGGTACTTGAAAGGATAGGGTGGTGTGACAATGGAAGAGGAGGACATTTCTATTTCACCCTTTTGTTGTCGGATAATGTATTCGGCCTCTTTTGAAAGGGGAAGGAGATAGTTGGTCCGGTGGACACTTAAACGACAAATCTTCTAAGGCAAAGTAAAAGATCTAGGCTCAGTAGTGAGCCACCCATACTTGGTGTCAAGAGGGTTATGAGAGACCCACTTGTACTTGTTTATCATAGTATCAATATCAATGAGATGACCACCCTTCTTTGCCTCATACTTGCTATCCTTGTTGAAGTTTGGATCAAAGTATTTAGCCAAAAGAGTGACTAGACCTCCATTCACAATAACGGTAGTGCCTTGCTTCCCACAATAAACATATAGCCATCTATCCACCAAAAGTCTTAGAGAGTTGAAAGGCTTGGTGAATTCCCTTCCAATGTTCAAGGCCGACTCAAGAAGAACAAAATCGAGTTTGGTGAAATGGTTGGTGTCTTTTCTTGCAATGATGGTGTTCCCTACAACCTTGTGCCACACTCTAATGCCCGGATGGTGGACTAATAGAGCACGACTATCATGAAAGCTCTCGAATTTCCTTCCGGAAATTGCCTCCCAAAGAGGGTCGGTGTCATATTTGCCAACATTCTTGAAATAACTCGGTGAATCACTTAGACCCAAAGCTTTACCCATTTCCTCAAAGGAGATGCGCCTACTAACATTAGCTAGGCGAAACTCGATGGTTTCCATAGTCTCAACCTTGTTAACTTTCAAAGAACTCAAAAATTCTAAGGTAAGGGAGGGGTATGTCAATTCTTTTGTTGTAAACAATTTCTCCAACCCCATGGCTTTAAAGAAGGCTTTAGTTTGCTCAAGGACACCCAACTTATCTAAGGCATCTTCACAAATAAACTTGGTGGAAAGAAATGATTTACTAGCAAACTTGGCAAAAGTGTCCCTATGGGATTTGGAAATGAAAATTACCTCCGGATAATTCGAAAGTTGAGCAATTTCCGGAGTGGTAGATGTTGTTGCTTCCATGGGATGTTGTTGTTGTTGCACCTCCAAGTTTGGGCTAGCTACCACCATAGCCAATGCTTTCTTTGCTTGAAGACTCTTTTGTCTTGATGAGAGTGCCTTTGCCTTTGTTGCTTTTGTTGCTCCCTTTGTATTTGCCATTGATGAATAAACCAAGAAAAGAGTAAAAAATCTTAAATTTCTAGTGCACCCAAATCGATTAAAAGATGAAAGGCTTTGCCTTTATGAATTCAAAAATCGACTCAAAGGTTGAAGATTTTGTGCTTGGTTTTAGTTGTTGTTGAAAGAGGAGTGATTAATTTGTTGTTAAAAGGATGTTTTGATTTGATTTTGGTGAGTGTTGTTGACGAATCTTGTTTTTGTAATGGAGAGGATGAGGGTTTTGGAGTTATGGGGTTTATGGGTAGTGTTTTGAATGAAGGAATGAGGAAATGAATGTGGGATGGGGTTTATAATAAACCCGAAAAATTTGAAATGCAGGGGGAAGATGGGCGGCTTTCCTTCGGGACGCCCGGATTCTGCCTGTTCTGGGTATCAGAATTCTCGTCTAAAGACGGGCGGATTTGAAAACACGGGACGGGCATCTTTGAGAGAAGACGGGCGGATTCCTTTACAGGTATTTTTCTTGTTTTCCTCAGCCAAAAAGACGGGGGGCTTTCTGAAGACGGGCGAATTCTTTGCAGGACGCCCGGATTCGTTAACAGTCCAAAAATTTCAAAAATTCAGCTCATGAAGGACGGGCGTCTTCTGCCCAATATGCCCGGATTGTCTGAAGACGGGCGGATTCTCTTGAAACCGCTCGGGTTCTACCCTTTTTACCCGGATTCAGTTCTATCCGTGTACCTTGCATATCCCTTGTCATTTTTTCATTCTTCAAAATCTCGTGTTCTTCATTGTGGGGGCACTACTAAGGCATGAATAGCCTAGGCAATTGCTATCCCCACACTAAGCTAAAGCACTACACATTAATTGAAATTATTAGTCCCTCCCTCACTTCTCTCAAACATGATAATTATCTTGATCAAGGCATAAAAATCCAAAAATGGCAAAAATGCAAACTAAGAATTAAAAAGCGAGTTAGGGAGTTAGAAATATTTACAAATGGTGGTTTAGGGAGGACTCCACCAAACTCTCATTCTTGATGAGATGTCAAGGGGGCATGTCCAAGGTGTTGTTAATGTTGCTCAACACCTTGAAAAAGTAATCAAAAGCTTGTTCATTGTCGTGATAAAGTTCTTCAATAGATCTTTGCCCTTGTTGTCGGTCTTGATCGATAGCATTACAAATGTAGGGATTGAAAATCCCTTCAAACTCATCGTCCCAAAGACCACAAACTTCATCTACTTGATCACTAAAGATCTCTTGAGTTGATAGAGACAACTCTCCCATTATCTTGTTTTCGCCAATGAGGCCATCTTCTTCATTGCTTGACTTTGGTGAGCTTTGCAAGCTCTCTTTGTTACAATTCACTTGCTCTTTGAATGGAGCATCTTCAATTTTCTTCTTCCATTGGAGTTCCGACTTTTTCCTATCATCCTTCCGGCTATAATGATCGATCATAAAACATGGTTCATGTAAACGGGGAGCTCTCATAGTCTTGTCAAGATTGAAAGTTATACTCTCATCTCCCACTTCTAGAGTGAGCTCTCCATGTTTCACATCAATCACCGCACCCGCGGTGTGTAAGAAAGGTCTTCATAGAATGATTGGAATGTTGGAATCTTCTTCCATATCAACAATGACAAAGTCCATCGGGATGAAAAATTTCCCAATTCGTACGGGAACATCTTTCCATATCCCTAATGGTGTCTTCGTCGATCTATCGGCCATTTGTAGTGTGATATTGGTGCATTTAAGCTCTCCCATCCCCAACCTTTTACTCACCGAGTACGGCATAACACTCACACTAGCCCCTAGATCACATAAGGCTTTGTTGATCGTGGTGTCCCCAATGGTACACGGTATTGAGAAGCTTCCCGGATCCTTGAGTTTTGGAGGTGAACTCCCTTGAAGTATTGCACTACTCACCTTAGTGAAGGCGATAGTCTCAAACTTTCGGATCGACTTCTTCTTTGTGAGGATGTCTTTCATGTATTTCGCATAGGCCGACACGTGATTGATTAATTCCGTGAAAGGAATTGAGACTTCCGGATTCTTCACAATTTCCATAAACTTTCCAAGTTGGTCATCAAATTTAGGCTTAGCTTGACGACTTGGAAAAGAAAGTCTAATCATAATGGGCTCCTTCTCCTTGACCTTGTCTTCATTTTTCTTTGAAATTTCTTCTTTTGATGATTCTCCATCTTTGGAGTTTTACACAATTTCTTCCTTATCACTAGCTTCCACAACTTCATCCTCAACTTGCTTCTTCGGTGCTTCATACCTTGTACCACTTCTCAAGTGAATGGCACTAACCGTTTCATGTCTTGGGGGATTACTTTGAGGTGGTAATTGCCCCTTTTGTCTTTGTGAGCTTGAAGATGCTAGTTGAGTCAATTGGGTTTCCAACATTTTGGTGTGAGCTAGGATGTTGTTGATGGTGGTTTCCTTTGCTTGACTATCTTTTTGCATTTGAGTGAAAAATTCTTGTTGATTCTTTTGCATTTGAAGGACCGCTTTTTGAACATCAAAACCTTGGTCATTTTGTTGATTTTACGGATTTTGATTTTGGTAACCTTGGTTTTGGTTGTAAAAGGGTCTTTGATTTTGGTTTCTCATAGGAGGTGGGGTGTATGTTGTTTGAGGGTTTTGAACATTTTGGCTTTTGTATGAGAGATTTGGATGGAATTTGGTGTTTTCATTGTAATAGTTGGAATAAGGGGTACCACTCTTGTATGCTTGGAAAGCATTCACTTGTTCATTTGTTCCCCTACATTCACTTGAGTCATGTCCCAAAGTTCCACAATTCCCACATATCTCACTTGGGATTGATGAGGATGCCATCATGACATTAACATGATGCTTTGGTGATTTTGAGGCTTCTTCAAGTCTAGCCATAGCTTTTTCAAACTTCAAATTGATTGGGTCAATGTGAGCACTAAGTTGAGCACCCAATTGAGTAACGGAGTCCACTTCATCCTTTCCTCCTCTAGTAGCCTTGTGAGGTCTACTATATTGTGAGTTATGGACCGCCATTTCCTCAATTTTGTTCCAAGTTTGATTGTCATCAACTTCGGTGAACATTCCATTTGATCCCATGTTGAGAATGTTCCTTGAATCTTCATATAGACCGTTCCAAAATTTTTATACCAAGAACCACTCGCGAACTCCATGGTGAGGACATGAGCGACAAATTCCTTTGAACCGCTCCCAAGCTTCATACAAAGATTCTTCATCCCTTTTCTTAAAACCCGTAATTTGAGCTCTTAGCATGTTAGTCTTTTCCGGTGGGTAGAATTTTTTGTAGAAAGCTAAAGCCAACTTCTTCCAAGAATCAATTCCGAGAGTGGCCTTATCAAGGCCCTTCAACCATTGTTTCGCGGTGCCAATTAGAGAAAAAGGAAATAAGATCCATCGAATTTGGTCTTGAGTTACACCGGTTTGAGAAATCGCATCACAATAGTCACAAAAGGTCTCCATATGTGAGTGAGGGTCTTCACTAGGCATCCCCCCAAATTGGCTCCTTTCGACTAATTGGATAAATGCGGATTTGGCAATGAAATTTCCGGTCAAATGTTGTGGTGTGGGAGTACCATTGGGTAGGTTCTCCTCGGTGGGTACGGAATGTGATGAAAACTTAGGCATTGTGGGTTGATTTTGTGTTGGGTTCTCCTCACCTTCTCTTGCAAAAGGGTTGATGAACTCAATAGTTGGTTGAATATCTACAACCTCACTAATACCTCTCAAATTTCTCCTAGCAAGTCTTCTATTGGTTGTCAAAGTTCTTTCAATTTCACGATCAAAATCTAACAAATCACCATGCGACCTTCTAGAAAAGGAAATAAGATCCATCGAATTTGGTCTTGAGTTACACCGGTTTGAGAAATCGCATCACAATAGTCACAAAAGGTCTCCATATGTGAGTGAGGGTCTTCACTAGGCATCCCCCCAAATTGGCTCCTTTCGACTAAATATCAAACAACTCGAAAACAATTAGAACAAACCTTGAGGAGTTTTACTTCCTCAAGGCAAAGAAAGACACAACTAATAACAATATAAGAAAATCTAAATCAAGATAACACCATCCCCGGCAACGGCGCCATTTTTGGTCGGGTTTTTTCGGATGCTATATTCTATTTTTCGGAACAATTGTCGTTGGAAGCACCTAGACCAAAACACAATTTATAACATCACAAAAAACTCTACAATTAGTAAAGAGGCAAGTAAAGGTCGGATCCCAAGGGACGGGAATTGAGATGAGATTTCTATTGCAACTAGTGGTGTCTTAGGGGTGTCACAAGTTGGGTTGATGTAGAAGGTCACTAAACTAAATAGCAATAAAAGTAAATAAGCAAGATGAATTGAAAGGGTTGTAAACAATTGATAAAAAGCACTAGGGTGTCATGGGGTCATAGGGGATTACCGGAGCCGAATCGATTAGATTGTACAACACCTACAAGTCGACTTAGTCTTCCCTACTCAACAACATGCATGGTCTAAAGAGACTCGAGTTGGTTTAAGTCTTACAAGTCTCATTGAAAAGATAGGTAATGGGTAAAAAATGCAAGGATTCATAGGCTCACATTTCATCAAACATAACATGTGCATGAGTTGAGATCAAAACAAGCAAGCAAATAAATCAAGAAAGCATATTAAATTAAGCATGAATCATTCCCCATGTCGGTTTCCCCTAATTACCCATTAACCCTAGCTATGGAACTACTCACTCATTATCATGTTGAACATGCTAGCAAGGTTGTCAATCATACCAACAAAGTGAAACATGATGAACAAATGAAAATAATTAGCAATAATTAAAAAGGGATTAAGAGAATTATACCTACTAATGATTACAATAATAAAGCAAAGAATAATAGAAGTACTTGATGCTTGATTGAGAGGTTGTCAATCTCCCAATAATAACCCAAATAATCTTCAATTACCCAAAATAAAGGATGAACAAAAGAGAGATTAAGAAAATAAAACTTGTATTAAAACTTGATTAATTGTTGATTACAAAACTAAAGAGAGATTTGATTGATATTAACTACTCTAAGAATTGATAAGAAGAACATACTCTTCTAATTAGACTAATGGGGTATTTATAGTGGAAATTAGGTGGATGCATTAGGGTTAATTAAGAGCTTAAATGACGATTAAGTCCCTACTTAGGGAAACGCCGGTATTTTCTGAAGGAAGGGCATCTTTCTTGAAGCTTGAAAAAACGAATTTGTGCTGTCTTGGAATCCGTGCGTCTTAGGCACGGGACGGCCGGGTTCCTGAGTCTCTGCCCGGGCGTCTTTGGGAGAAGACGGGCGTCTTCTAGGTGCTGCTGCCCGGGCGTCTTTGATGGAAGACGCACGGATTGTGGTCCTGGGGACGGGCGTCTTCAGGTTAATCCGCACGGATTGCTTCTTAGCCTTGTTTCTTCTTCTTTTCTTCCCTTTTCTTCATAAAATCCTTGGGGATTTCCTTGGGGTTGCAAGGATCTTTCCTCATCATTGCCCAACTACTATAATATGTACAAAGGCGTTCTAATCTTGTCTCTCCTTGATGCTTGGTCATTGGATTCAATCAATTTAGTCTCATTTTGCCACGAAAATGCAAGGTTTGCACTCCTTTCCTACCAAGGACACAAAACCTCAAAGAATATGCAAAACAAAGAGCTAAAGACAATAAATGACCCAAATATGCACTAAAAAGCATGGGAACAAGGCTAATTCGGGGACTAAATGTGCGCTAATTATGGTCACATCAGTTGGATTAGAGTTTGGTGTTGGTGTTGAGATGGTTGATGATGTTGTTCGCGAGGTGCGGCCTCGGCTAAGTGGAGTCACTTGCGGGAGTGGCTTCACGCCCTAGTTTCGCCCTCTGTAGAACCCGCCACAAGTGGGGATGTGCACATTAATCAATAGGGTTATCGCTCGTTGATGAGCGGGGCTTAGGTGGGCAAGGCTGCGGTCCCCCACTGGCAGGGCCACACACTTTAGTGTGTAGTCAGTTACATGATGTGATTGGGTGTTGGAGGCGGATGATGATCAACTGTTTATCTTTATCGTACTTGTCTTATTTTGATTATGCAGTGAACTGACCTCGTTGTTGTTTTGAAAAATCTGGGGTGATCTATTCGGGGATGGTTAGCAGATTGTGACAGGTGTTGATAGTCTTTAGCTTGGGGGACGAGATGAGGAGTCATCACTTCGAGTCTAGCTTTCGCTGTCACGAGTTTAGCTGTTTAGCTTTCAGTGGTTTTGAGTACTAGTGAACATGGTTTTTGGATTTGGTTTTGGAATATGTAACCATTAGTTCTTTATACTTTAATAATTGTTGTTTTCGAATGGTAACTTTGATATACTAGCCTTGGGAAACCGAGATGGTGATGGTCTCTCATGCTAGGGTGGTCCTGGTAAGGTACCTTGGTATGTGGGGGGTCTCACAAAGTGGTATCAGAGCGACGATTTTGGAACCTGAAACCAATGAACAAATGTACTTAGGGTGTCTAATTAAAATGAACCCGGGTAGGAATTGTTTGGAGCTACCACAAGGGTTAGAGAGACGTCTCGAAACCGCAATGTTGCCCATACAAGTTCACGCCGGCCAATATGGGGTGTGTCGTGGGAATTGGTGTATGCTTGTGTTTGTGTTTATGTCTTATAGTATGATATGCATGTTGTCGTTCGAGATGAGATGGTTAAGTGGCTTTATGTGTTGCGAAAAGTGGAGATGATAGTATGGCATGTTAGTAGAAAAAGTATGTTTTGTTTGTTTGGTAATAGGATCATGTGCATAAGATGTTGGTATGATAAAAGCTTATCCAGTATACTGTTTTTAAAGGTATTGAGTTGTCTGTGTTCGTTTGTTGTTGTTTAAGTTGTTTGGGCAAGAAAAAGTGAATTGTATGGAGCTTGATTTCGGTAAGGCTCTCTTTATTTGGCCATAAGTAGAGCTTTAGAAATGATATTGCTGTAATTCAAATTGGAGGTGATAGCCTGTCCTCTTACGGTTCTAACGATAGGCTAGACGCCCAAAATGACCATGTAACGAGTGAGATATGACTGTTTTACGAAAACTGAACGTTGCTGAGAACTGTGCCGGTACTCGACCGAGTAGGCCATACTAAGCCGAGTATCTTTCATACTCGACCGAGTAACCCCTATTCAGCCGAGTAATCTTTCTGTGATAATTCTGTTCAGCTTCTGGAGTCGTGAACTCGGCCGAGTAGTCTCACTACTCGACCGAGTGTCGTGTACTCAGTCGAGTACGTCATGCACTCGACCGAGTATCTCTTTGGGCGGTTATTTTGAGTCGACGGCTACGTTCTTACATATGTTTTGAGAAGTAGGTTATGTGAACATGTACGTTTTGGGTCTTAAAGCATTCTTTTATATATGTGACGCTCTTGATACATAAGTTATCAGATGCTATGATATCAAGAATGCCGGCTTATGAGGGATATGTGTTGGATAGGGAGGACATGTGTAATATGTGTTTGTGAGGGATAGTGGAAAACGAAAGGGAAGATTGATGAGCTAATCGAGACAAGGAGCATGTTCTGTGAGATATGGTGAGTGATATTGTCCCGTGTTGAGTAATATAAAATTAAGTGTATATGGGCAAGTGTGATGTAAGTGTAGAGAAATGTGAGAATGAAAGATTAAAAGGAAGGATGTTAATAGTGACAACTTGAGACGTGTAAGGATTTATGGAGGGAGATGGTTAGGAGTGTTGGTTAAGAATATATATGTAATGAAAGGTTGTTGTAGAGGGATGGGGAAGAGGGGTATATAGTGAACTTAGATGGAGTTATGTCGCGACGTAGATTTGTAGGTAGTGACTGATTTTTGGAATTTGGATTATCAAGAGGTGAGCCTAGTGTGTAATTCTTTGGGCAATTAACGTTATGAGGTGAATTGTTGGTTTTCTAGGGATACGAAAGGGAGATACAACTAATTAAAGTGTAACCGTTAGTTGTGGGGACTTGATGGTGACAAGTATGAGTGAGTAGTATGATGGGAGAGGATCCGTGATAAGAAAGAATGAGAAGATATTGATATAAATTAATGGAATTTGAGTTGTGGAGCAACAAGAAGGTAATCGGATGACTAAAGAGTTAGGTAGAAGAAGGAAGGAAATGAATTATTAATTGGTATTATTGGATGGAATTAAGTTGGGAGAACGTTGACGAAAGTTATGGGATATGAAAGTAAAGAATCATAGAAATGCATGATAGCATCATGAGAGGGTGTGCATTAATAGTTATATAGGAGTTCAGGACGACATGTTAGCCGTGACTTTCGAGGTATTAAGGAAGTAAAAAGCTCGCAGAGTGTTTGCACGATATGAGATTTTTGTGGAGAGTTAGGTGACGATGAAATAAAGGATAGAATTGGAAATAATGTTGAAGAGTTGGGGTAGTTGTTATTCTGAGGATTTTCTGGTATAGGTTATATAGAGTGCAAATTAAATTGAGGTATGAGGACTGTTAGAGAAAGAGAGCCCTGGATATAGAAATGGTTGTAGGTGTTGAGGTTATAGTGGGTTATCGTTGACATGCGGTGGTAATGAGGATTATGGGAGGTATAGCAAAGGACCTAGTATTAGTGATTTACGAGGATAGTTCATTTATCCTAAGAGGAGTAGGATGCGACAAGAGAGTTTGATGGTCATACAGGTTGCAATTGGAAGTTTGAGTGTTGGTGTAGAATAAGGATGGATTTGTATGATGGTCGATTTTATTATAGGTAATGGCAGTGCTTGTAGTAGTATGATGTTTAGGAGTATGAGTAAACTTTGATATTGTTAACGGATTGGATGATGATGTCTATGTGTATGAGTTAACTTCGAAGACGAAGTTCTTTTTAAGGGTGGTAGAATGTAACATTCCGTCTTGGTGTTGATCTTGTTTGGTGGATTGTCTTGGTATTGAGTTTGCTAGTGAGCGTTTTGGAAGTAAGACAGAGTTGGCAACACTTATGTTGTGGATATTCGATAGTACTATAGAGTTAGTATTCAGAGACTATGCTGTAGTTGAGATGATATCGTGAGCCATGTTGTGGAAGTAAACGTGGTTGGTGGAGTTAGTGTTACGTGTCCATGTTTTATAGGTTGGGTTGGAACGGGGGACGATGTTATTTTTAAGGTGTGAAGACTGTAATACTACGTTTTTCTAAGTCTGTTACTCGGACGAATATGGCTTACTCGGCCGACTAATGCGTCATGTGTTTCTGGTCAGGCTACTGTCCAGGAATACTCGGCCGAGTATGGTAATACTCGACCGAGTATGGGATACTCGGCCGAGTATACTCTATACTCGACCGAGTACCCAGTCTGTTACGAGTTATTTCTGCGGTTCTGATTAAAATGATTAGAGATTATATATAAGTCGTTTGTCAGTTCCTCAAACCATTTCCTCCAAAACCTAAACTACGTTTCATTCTCCTCTAATCATCTTCATTAATTCCAAGGCAAAGGTCGTCGATTGTGGGTTCTAGCATCTTATTCCGTGTCAATCGCCGTAGTAAGTGTCCTATCCTTGTCGATCTATTGTTGTTCTTATACACTACTACAGATACAGGCTATAACAACGGATAAAAACCGTTGTTAAAACAAAAAGCGGACGTTGTTAAAGCGGCAGTTGTAAAAGGTATTTACAACGGTTAGGTTATTTACTAAAACCGTTGTGGAAATTATTCACAACGGTTAAAAGCCATTGTTGTTGCGAGTAAGTCATTGTGGAAAGTTTGACAAAAATTTGGTGGGAAAGATATAACAACGGTTATAATATAAAAAACCGTTGTTGTATCTTTTCCACCAAAATTATGAAGACTTTTAACAACGGGTATACGGAACATAACCGTTGTTGAAATTGTTAGTAACAACGGTTCTTCTTTTAAAACCTGTTGTTGAATATTATGCGCGGGTATTTGTGAAAGGTATTTACAAAGGTTCTTCTTTTAAAACCTGTTGTTGAATATTCTGCACGGAAGGTATTTACAACGGTTTTTTTTAGTAACCGTTTTTATTACTTTTTCGTAATTTTTTTTAAAATTAAATTTGTTTCATGCCATTCAAAATCTTGCATAAATCACAGCTGGTTTCATCAGAACTCAATAGATACAATTCAACCACAATAGCAGCATCATACTTACAATTTGTTTCACTTTCAGATTAATTCATACTAACAATTTGATCACTTTACATGAACTAAGATTCATAAAACTGTGCATCCCCCAACCTCCATCTATAAAGATCAATCCTTAACTTCAACAAAAAATTTACTAAGCTGATCTAAGCTCTAAGTATCATACATTTAGTCTTCATTGCAATGTTCTAAGACGTATTTGCCCAACAAGTCCCTTACCTCGTCCATTTGGTGCTTTTTGTACTCAGGTACTTGTGGCGCGTTGATTACATACTGAGGAAAAAACAAAGACAAGACATTATTGTTTGACAGGAGCATCAGTGTTGTTCATTAGTGTAACAACATACATCATTCAGCATAGCAACATCATGGTATAGCAGCAAGCAAGACAACATTAGCTCTAATTTAAAAAAAGTAATAAACACATTATTAAATTACTAACTTTTTCTAGAATAAGGATATATCTTCGCATAATCACCTCCAACATGAACCGATAAACGTAGTATCCACATTGTATGCTATCCGGATGGCGAGCGACCTATTATTACATAAAAAACGAAGAGACGAGAAGGCCCACATCAGAATCTTACACTTTAGGTATTGTATTTGCGCACGTATTATTATTAAAGACAGATTTTTGCACTTAAGATATTATATTTGAGCACGTACCCCTGTTATCGTAATAAAAGTAGGGCCATCATCAGAATCTTTCATGGGTTGATCCTCGTTAGCTCTTTTCTTCTCAAAGGCCCTTTTTTTATAAAAAAAAAAGGAGGCAGAAACACATATTTCTGGGGCAAAAATGAGCTTTTTGCTATAAATAAAAATTGAAACTTAATGTTATTATAAATAAATCAGTATTATAAACTTACTTAATAATCAAGCCCTTAAATGTCTCGTTTGGTTCTTTATGCAAAGAGTCCAAGCAAAAAACTTTCTTCTTGGTCGGCATGATGGCTGCTAGCACCCAATGACTCCTACATCAAGAGACATCATCATTATTAACAAGTACATATATTAGTTATGAAAATGCAATTGTAGGTGGAATCGTAATATTAATTTGTTTATTACCCGATTTCATTATAAGGGCAAAAATGAGCTTTTTTTGTGTCGCCATTTCCCGAGCAATATAATCTACCCGATCTTCGTGCGAAATCAACGTGATATGCATAGATAAAATATAGGGGCACAGGAATCCGTATTGATCACATGGAATCTTGTTCTCGGGGATCACTCTCGATTTTAAGAACCTACATTATTACGGTATTATTTCCGGTATTTAAAACACTATCTAGTCAGAATATTAGAATATGAAATGATTTATTAAGAAACTTACTTCATCCAAACAAATAGGTGTTGGATATCAATCTCGAGAAGGCCAGACTAAATGGCTAGCAGCTCCCATGACAGAATTGCTTCGCGCTCAATTCCTAAAATATCCTCATCGAGCGAAATAATTATCAATTGCTCATTTTCTATGCGATGGCTAGCCTCCAAATACAGTTGTCTAATCGTCAGCGTTCTTACTTTTTGCATGTATTCGCTCCCACATAAATTAGTGTAGGTTATACTCCTAACATCTTTCAGTTTGGGGAAATAATGCTTTTCTCTTTTTGTGCTACTACCAGCATATACATGTAGATAAATAAAATAATAAAAAATCCAAAGGTAACATATCCTAGTTGGAGTAATAAAAATAAAAGAGTACTTAACTAAATACCTCATCCACCTGCTCGTTCAATGATGATGCAGTAGTAGGCATGTTTGGGGACTTAGGCTTTTCCGTATTTTTTGTCCCCTACACAAAATTTCCATGCTTTTTAGAAATACAGAAAAAATATAAATAAAGAGAGGTTTTTAAGAAAAATGGAGAAGTTAATTAAATACCTCATCAAGTTGTTATTTCGACAAGGTAGATGGCATGTCTGGGGACTTAGGCTTATCCGTCTTTTTTGTCCCCTACACAAAATTTCCAAGGTTTTTAGAAATACAGAAAAAATATAAATAAAGAGAGGTTTATAAAAAAATGGAGAAGTTAATTAAATACCTTATCAAGTTGTTGTTTCGACGAGGTAGTTTGCATGTCTGGGGACTCAGGCTCATCCGGCTTATCCGTGTTTTTTGTTCCCTACAAAGAAAAAATAACATATAAATTTAACATATAAAAACATTTAACATATAAAAATTTAACATATAAAGGTATTTTTCTAACCCCAACTGCTTTCGGTTGAGGCGGAGACAAACGAGCCAGGAAGATGTGAGAATTAGGCCATTGGATGAAACTTCCAACCGCATCTGCCAGAATGGTAATGTCTTCACGAACTGGGACGGGTAGTTGAAATTTTTCATGGCCTTCAAAGACTTGAATTATCTCCACTTTTCTATGATTCGGCAAAAGTGATTCGCCATGAACCAATAAAGTTTTCGCTGATTCGGTGGGCAATTCTACGAGACCCCGGCCAACACGCACAGGTTTCTCGGATTTAGGGTCAGTAAGAATAACTACCTTCCTGTTTATGGCCTGAAGAATACACATACATTATATATTATATCCCAAAATTTAATAGAATTCATATAAATTTCACTAATAAAGACTTCATGCATACCTTGTCGAAAACTGGGAACTGATTTGAAGGGGATGTATGCTGCTGTTTTTCATCAGCCGTCTTCTCAAGTTGCATCCTCTGATTAATGTCAGCTGTGGCGGATAACTCAAGTTGCGTCCCCTTTTCAGACTCATTTACCTAATAAAATTAGCCAATGGCACGATGTCAGAAGTTATAGCATTAGAGGTGGTAGGGAACAAACCCCCTAATCTTACCCAAAAGAAAGAAAAGAAAAATAAGGAAGTCATATATTTACCTTATCGGCTCTAGTTGTTAAAACTTCAGAAGCAGTAGGTACATGATCTTTCTGAATCTCGTTTACCGATACATCCGCCTCATGTAATGCCAAGGTAGTAGTGTTCTTGGCCTCTTGACCAATCTGTTGTACCTTACCCCCTTTTATGACAACCTCCATCATCTTCAATTCTTCTTCGGAAAGCTTGCCTCCAGAATTCATCTTTAGTATCACGGATGCCAATAACTGAACCTGTGTGCCAAAAATGTAATGTTTAAGCAATTTGTTTAAAACAATAACATGTGAACATAAATGAAAATAATAGAATAAATGGTACCATGTCAGCCTTCTCAGCCTTAGCCTTCCTTTTTCTTCTTTTTCGGGGCAGTTGTCCCATAATATTTCGTGACTCCAACATGTAACGGGACGCCCCTCAATCGACCTGGATGTTCGGGCCGGCCGATCGCTCTAGCAAGAACGTCATCACGACCTTTGGGAGTGAATTTCCCTTCTTGTACCTCCTTCATTACCTTCTCCTATAATATATTAAATAAACTTCAAATTATATTTGTGACTAAAATAATAAAGTTAGTAAGGAACTCGTCTTAATAAAATAATGCTTACTATATTGGCCAACACTTCCTGATCATATTTGTCACACGGCCGGGATCCTTTAGGCGTGTGCCCTTCTTTCTAAGTTACGTGCCTATTCAAGTCGGTCAGTCCCTTTGCCACCTACACATTAACAAGGTAACAGTTATATATATAAATGTGCATCAAGTCCAAGTGTGATTAAAAAAATCAAATAAACAGGGGGATGCTACTTACGAGTTGGTCTTCTATCAATTTGTAACCGCCTTGAGAACCATACCATTTTCCCTTCTTGCATGAAATGTTAGCACGATTTCTTTTGCTAACGGCCTTCAAATTATATAATAGCGCAAGTAGATGAGATAATAAAAAAAATTATAGAGAACTCATTAATTAAAAAAATGATAGGTAAATCATTAAAAGGCGAGGATACTTAACCTCAAACTTCTCACTAGCTCGAATCGCATTGAAAAGATCCCATTGTTCCTGAGTGATGGTGGGACACTTGTTTGATGGTGGGCTCTTATGCATCTCTCTCGTCTCCTTATCCGCATACAGCCAATACTTACCAACGTCACACTTCCACTGCCTTAAGACACCTCCTGCCTTCTGTATTAAATACTTATCATAGCATTCGACAATATCAAAGGCTTCCCGCATCATCATATCATCATTCAATTTACATAGCATTCAATTTACCTCCAAAATAAAATGTTGTTTCGCTACATAATTTATCATACCTTTATACGATCCAAGAATAAATTCTTCAATACAGGATTCAAATTCCTGATTTCATCTAAATGGATAGTCACAAACTGTCTTATGCAACATCCAACCCAAGTGGATAAATCCTTCGCATTTGGACCAGTAGGCAAACCCTTCGCTTTCCATGTTATACTAAGCGGATGTTTAGCGGCTATAGCTGCAAGGGCTGCAGGGCACTTCGTAGCACCCCTCTCACCAGGCTTATTATCCTTTTGACTTCTTTTCCGTTTTTCACCCATGATAATCCTAAAACCCTAAATATGAATGAAATAGGAAATGAACAAAGATATACAGAGTATCTAAAACCCTAAAGAGGAATGAAAATTTAAAACAACAGTTTGAGCTTCTAAAATCCTAAAACCCTAATAACAGGAATGAAGTAGATGATGCGGGATGATAAATATAACAAAGAAGACGAAAAAAGAACAGATGAAAAACAAAAAAGATGATCTTAAACCCTAATGACGAAACACCAAAGTGAACATACTTGATGATGATGATGATGATGATGATAAAGAGAACGAGCAGGATGATAAGGGAAGGCGATGGAATCTTGGCGTCGGAAACTGGGCGACGGCCGACAATGAGAATGTAAAAAGCGGGGGAGGGAGAATAAACTTAGGATACCAACGGTTGAACTGTTGTGTGTGTTTGTGTGGTATGCTGTATACCTGTATGTG
The DNA here is from genome assembly GCF_048544455.1 of Silene latifolia. Taxonomy (NCBI): domain Eukaryota; kingdom Viridiplantae; phylum Streptophyta; class Magnoliopsida; order Caryophyllales; family Caryophyllaceae; genus Silene; species Silene latifolia. The sequence continues at coordinate 68,443,862 of NC_133527.1, read as the reverse complement.
TTTGTAAATTAGTTTTTTATTAAGATAAACTATTAACAACGGGTCCTTAAAACAAAACCGTTGTGATATGTTAATAACAACGGGTCAATAAAAGTCAACCGTTGTCATAACTTTATTACAACGGTTAAAATATACCCGTTGTAATATATTTTCACCCAATTTGCGCCAAAATGAAATATGTCTAAAAAAAGCAATGACAACGGGTAGAAATACTACAACCATTGTTGAAAGTAATAACAACGGGTAATGTCAATATAGTGTTGTTATTGTTTAACACTTTTTTTTAAATTACTGTAATTGCATTACAGTCCAAACCTGTAACAATACAGCAACATAACAACTGTAACAGCAGAAGCACTATATACTGTAACATTAATCAGCAATTTCAACAACAGCATCCACATCTAATAATAACATCAAGAAAATAAGACAACAACAACAACAACAACATGCATACTGTATATCTACATGATTTACCATGCCATCCAAATTTGGGAATCTTTAACAATGACCATTGCTTCTATGGGCTTTTTACAGCTACCAAAAGCTAAAGACAACATACATACACTCCAGCAACACATCTCAAACTTGCTATAAATTCAGAAAAGAGGCATCCCATTAGCTTAGTATCCATTAGCTCCCCACAACTCACAAATAAACCATCAAATTACTGGTCTGAAAATGACTCAAAATGTTGGTCATCCATATCACTGTGTTCTGATGAATGCCCCAGGCCACATATATATAGAAAATGGAAAATTTGCTGCCAAAAGCTTTAATCCTTTGAGGAATAAGCTTATTGAGATGGGATACTTGGTCAGCAGAATTAAGCCACAATGGGGGCCATAAGGATTCAAAGGGAGTCTACTCATTCAGTTTGGAACATCACCTGCACATGCAGAATCAACATTTAAGCTTGACATGATGTTTCAACTCAGAGGCCATAGCAGGAACGACTGGAATGCTCCGAATAGATCAACACTCGAACCATACCTCTGGGTAGCCACAGAAAAGGATGTCGAGCTTCTGAAAAATACCGTGGACTATGTCCAAGTGCTGTATGCGACCATCTTTGATGGGCAGCAGTCGGCCAGTTCAGAAAGCGTCAATGCCTACAACCAGGTTGTGACTGTTTTCCCAGCAATGCACCCCTAAAATCCCTACAAAATGTGTCTGTGGCTGAAACATCCAAGCAACGTCGTGTGTTATTTTTTAAGTGTCAAACTGTATGTGTTTGTATCTACCTATCATAAGCAGTGTCATGGGCCTATATGAAAAGGCAACTTAAATAAAGGTAATGTGTAACCCTGTGGTCTTGTAAGATTTCCAGTACTGTTGTATAAGTAGCGTCGAGAATATCAGTGCTTTACATTTTTATTAAATATACAGTTCCTAAATGCAAATCTGTTCAGTGGAGATAGTTATTGAAAAAATAAAAAGTAAAAGGAAGATATATATATATATATATATATATATATATATATATATATTTAAAAAATAAAAATAAAAATAAATGCTAATAAATTACATTATAGACCATCTCAGGATCGGGGACGTTTCTTGGATGTCATAGTTTCTTCGTTAACCTAAATACCTTCACCATGGTCATCACGCATATAGTTGCTTTCAGTGTCCCCATGATCAGTGTCAACATCGTCGAAATAAGATACAGTGGTAGAGTGATCCATTCCCTAAAAAACGACATCCTGATCATCATCACCATTTTCGAATGCACTACTCCTTCTACTCCTTCTACTCCTTATAGACAGTACAACAGACCACTTCTTATCCATAAGATCGGTGATATAGAACACTTGTTTAGTTTGGGACGCCATTATAAAAGGATCATCCTTATTATTGCCAACCTTACCCAGCTTGACCAACGTAAATCCCATCTTATCCTTTCGGACACAATGGATGTTGTTATCAATCCAGTTACATCGAAACAAAGGCATTGTGAAATCAATGCAATCTAATACCAATATTTCTTGAATAACACCATAATAAAGGCATTTTCCCCAAATAGGCTTTTAATCTTTTGAAGTAGCAAAGTGCATTACCTCAAATTCAGAACTCACACCACTATTTTGCATTGTGCTCAACTCATATTGCTCGCAGGTGTAAAAAGTATATCCATTAATGGCAAAACTGCTGTAAAAGGTGACCCTGGCATTTGGACCTAAACCAAGACGTAGTAACCTAGGAGAGATGTCATCACCAGTTTGATTCTTATACTCTAAGATAATATTCCTAAACCACTCTCCAAACGTGTTCGTATGCTCGTTTGCAATCCACTTCTCGGTCTTATTTGGGTGATTGTATTTGAGCTCATCTTTGTGTTGTTGAATATAAGGTTGCACCTCATCTTCATTGTTTAGCACATATGTATGTGCTAAATGCAACATTTCAAGTGTCACAATTTTTTCAACCCGGCCCCTAATACCTTTTCCGGTCATCCAGTCACTATGACGATTCTTAGGAACGCCAATCAACTCCTCAGGGGAGAGATGAGCGTAACAATATGAAAGAGCTTCGTCTAAAATAGCGCGTTCAGCAATATAACCTTCCGGACGATACCGATTAGATGTATAGTCCTTGTAGACTTTCATCAATATTTCGAAATGATACTGGTATCTTATGTACACGGGCCCAAGGTACAAAATCTCCCAAACCAAGTGAATGGTCAGATGAATCATGATAGTGAAGAAAGAGGGTGGAAAATACATTTCCAACTGACAAAGAGAGGTTACAACGAGGTCCTGCAATGAATCCGCGTCATCAGGATCGATGGCTTTCTCGCATATGGACTGAAGAAGAGACAGAATCTAGTTATAACATATCTTACCTTTTCAGGTAAAATGGAACGAATAGCCACAGGTAGTAATTGTTGCATCAAAGTGTGACAATCATGTGACTTTAACCCGGTGAGTTTTAGGTTTTGCATCGACACTAGGCTTTTGATGTTTGACGAATAACCATGTGGCACTTTAATTCCATTCAAGCATGCACAAAACTCTTTTTTCTCATTCCGTGTAAGGGTATAAGCTGCTGGCAGTAAAAATGTACGATTACCTCTCTTCTGTGGTGCCAACTCTAGCCTAATACCCATCATTTTTATATCTTTCCTAGCTGCGGCATTATCCTTTGTTTTACCGAGAACATTCAGAAGGGTATTGATAATATTATCACAGACATTTTTCTCAATGTGCATGAAATCGAGGCAATGCCTGACCTCCAGGTTAGACCAATATGGAAGTTTATAAAAAAATATGGATCTTTTCTTATATCCACGAGTAGACAATTTCGAGCCGCTCTTCTTCCCATAATCTATCTCAATATGCTGTACTTTATGATAAACTTCATGCCCACTCCAAATTCTAGGAGGTTGACGAAGTTCTTGTCTTCCATTGAATGCTTTATGCGTCTTGCGATAACAATGGTCATGATACAAGAACCTCCTATTTCCCATATACACATACTTACGAGAAGACTTCAAGTATTCAGACTCGATATCCTCCCCACACAATGGACAAGCCTCTTTCCCATGAACTGTGTGCCCAGAAAGGTTCCCATAAGCCGGATAGTCAGATATTGTACACAATAACATCGCTCTCAAATTGAATGTTTCGTTCTTATATGCATCAAATACTTCTATCCCACTATCCCACAACATTCACAAATCATCTAGAAGAGGTTCCAAATAGACATCTATATCATTTCCAGGTTGTTTAGGGCTGGAAATTAACAATGACAACATCAAATACTTTCTTTTCATGCACACATATGGAGGTAGGTTATAAATAGCCAACACTACTAGCCAAGTACTATGTTGGCTACTTATGTTTCCGTATGGGTTCATTCCATCATTGGACAGCGCTAGACATAAGTTTCTAGGTTCATTGCCGAACTCGGGATACTTAGCGTCGAACGATTTCCATTGCATACCATCGGCCGGGTGTCTTAGCTTTCCATCATTTATTCTTCCAGTTTCATGCCAAGTTAACATTTTTGAATCATCTTTATTTGCATAAATTCTTATGAATCTTGGTATCACTGGAAAATACCAAAACACCTTAGCCAGCATCCCTTCCTTATCCTTATAACGCCACTCCAAAGATATTTTAGTGCATATTTGGGTCATTTATTGTCTTTAGTTCTTTGTTTTGCATATTCTTTGAGATTTTGATCCCTTGGTAGGAAAGGAGTGCAAATCTTGCATTTTCATGGCAAAACAAGACTAAATTGATCGAATTCAATGACCAAGCATCAAGGAGAGACAAGATTAGAAGGCCTTTGTACATATGATAGTAGATGAGCAATGTTGAGAAAGGATCCTTGCATCCCCGAGGAAATCCCCAAGAATTTTAGGAAGAAAAGGGAAGAAAAGAAGAAGCAACCATGCTGAGCTACAATTCGAGCGGATTGTCCTGAATCCGCCCGTCCTCCTCAAGCACGATCCGTGCGTCTTCCTCCAAAGATGCCCGGGTTAGCAGCCTCCAGAATCCGCCCGGATTCCCCTGAAGACGCCCGTCTTCCCCAGCCTGAATCCGCCCGTCCCGACTCCAATACGCACGGATTCCAGTACAACGAAATTTCGTTCTCTCCAAGCTACAAAGAAAGAAGCCCTTCCTTCGAAAAATACCGGCTCCTCCCTGCTCAATCTAAAAAGTGTAATTACTAGTTTAGCCCTTAGTTAACCCTAATGCATCCACCTAATTTCCACTATAAATACCCCATTAGTCTAATTAGAAGAGTATGTTCTTCTTATCAATAATTAGAGTAGTTAATATCAATCAAATCTCTCTTTAGTATTGTAATCAACAATTAATCAAGCTCTAATACAAGTTTTATTTACTTAATCTCTCTTTTGTTCATCCTTTATTTTGGGTAATTGAAGATTATTTGGATTATTATTGGGAGATTGACAACCTCTCAATCAAGCATCAAGTACTTCTTTTATTCTTTGCTTTATTATTGGAATCATTAATAGGTATAATTCTCTCAATCCCTTTTTAATTATTGTTAATTACTTTCATTTATTCATCATGTTTCTTTTTGTTGGTATGATTGACAACCTTGCTAGCATGATCAACATGATAATGAGTGAGTAGTGACCTAGCTAGGGTTAATGGGTAATTAGGGGAAACCAACATGGAGAATGGTTCATGCTTAAATTAATATGCTTTCATGGTTTATTTGCTTGCTTGTTTTGATCTCAACTCATGCACATGTTATGTTTGATGAAATGTGAGCCTATGAATCCTTAAATTTTTTACCCATCACCTATCTTTTCAATGAGACTTGTAAGACATAAACCAACTCGAGTTTCATTAGACCATGCATGTTGTTGAGTAGGGAAGACTAAGTCGACTTGTAGGTGTTGTACAATCTAATCGATTCGGCTCCAGGACCCAAACTTTCCTAGGATTGTAAGATATAACCCAACTCAATCCATCACAACAATAATTGCTTGCTTATAATTTGAGAACATGTTTGTATGATCAATTCCCATGATTCCCCTATGACCCCATGACACCCTAGTGCTTTTTATCAATTGTTTACAACCCTTTTAATTCATCTTGCTTATTTACTTTCATTGCTATTTAGTTTAGTGACCTTCTACATCAACCCAAATTGTGACACCCCTAAGACACCACTAGTTTCAATAGAAATCTCATCTCAATTCCCGTCCCTTGGGATCGGACCTTTACTTGCCTCTTTACTAATTGTAGAGTTGTTTGTGAAGCTATAAATTGTGTTTTGATTCGGACGTGACCCAACGACAACATCTATTAAATTGTGAACACGAAACGGACCGATCACCTTCTTCAGAGTCTAGAGATCACTTTAAATTATTCAGACACTTCTTATTTTATTTCCGCTGCACTTGTTTAAAAATGTACTTTGTATTATTTATTTATCTCGCTGGAAATTTTGTAATAAAATTATTTGAGGCACTTTATTTATATTGTCTTAAATTACTTTTGTTATTGTTTGTCTTTTATACTTACTACCTCAGGCAACTGTGATGGTAACACCTTTATTTATCTAGGATTGTCATGCTAAAGGCACCTAAATAAATGGGCGTGTTGCACCAGATCGGGTGGGGCACTCAGTTTTCCGCCCTCGGATTTACTATGTTTAATGACCAATTAGCCCTTAATCTTGTATTTCGTATAAATACCCTAATTGTAATAATTCTAGTGTTAAGCCTCCTTAGATTAGATTAAGCCCTCTTAGATTAGATTAGACGTAGATTAGACTTAACCTTTCCTTAATTTATATTAATCTTTCATCAATTTACATTAATCTTTCAGTACCCATTCATTCAATACTTGTTATTTAGTTAAGTATTGGTTTCTTTTGGGTTTTGCATTGCAGACTAGTGACAAGTCTTCATCTTTATTTAAGATTTCCGTCCTTTTATTGTTCAATTAGTTGGTATTGTTTCTAATCTCTCTTTATTACTTATTAATCCTTTGTTTATTACCTTGCTTAATCATCATGTTTACTTGTGTTATGCTGTTTGGCACCACAGTTAGCATAATAATCATCATATCTAGTGAGTAGTCTTTTAGCTAGGGTCAATGGAGAATTAGGGGAATGATTAGAGGGTAGATCCTTACTTAATGAGTTCTTTTGGTTGATTAAATGTTGTTGGTAAGTTCTAGTTTAGTGCACATGTTATGTTTGATTAAATGCTTGATTGACAATCTTGCATAATTATCTACCTATTCAACAATACCGGTAAGATAGAAAGCCTCGGGGATTGTTAAACCATGCACTAAGTTAGTGGGGAGACCGAGTGTACGCCAGAAGATAACCCGACTCGGCCTATGGACCGCAGGACCAAAAGTTCCGGCCCTACTTTACCATGACCTTGACCAAATACTAAACTCATGCCTTTGGATTTGCCATTTGATTATCTCTATGAATCCATGACACCCTAGTGTTGATTTTATGTGTGTGTACCGAAATGGAGGGTGTATTAGGATAAAATTGTGTTGATTATTTATAAGTGGAAAGCATGATTATAAAACCTACACCTAGCCTTGCATGCATAGCTTTCTCTTGGGAAGAAAAGAAGAGCATGCATTGGGCTTTCTCCCCCTCCCCATTTCCGGTTTTCCCATAAGAAAAGAGCAAAAGTTTTTGCTTAATTTTTCACACTCTTACACTACATGCAAACTAGTGTAACATTCATTCAACATCTCTCATAAACAACTTATAGAAAGATAAGAGAGAAAATCTCCAAAAATTCTCCTTTACTCTTGGCCAAATAAACAAGAGTACCAACAAATATTTTGGGTCAATTTTAGCTAGATTAATATTGTTCTAGTAAAAATAATATTAATTTGAAGTTTATGACATAATTTTGTATTTTAAGTCCATTTATGAACAATATTAAGAAATATAAGTTAATTATTGTCAAATGTTGGTGGTGACTAATTTTGAGTCCTTAGTTGGTTAGGGTAATTAACTAGTACATAAATATGATTTTATGTAATTATTGTGATTTTAAAAGGTTAGATCACGCAAATCCGTAAAAACCGATTAATATACGATATTGGCTCCTTAAAGGCGATTTAGCATAAAATTGGGCATGTTCATACATATTATAATGCTGCATTTTAGTTATGATTGCCATACTTTATTTTTATGTAATTTTGAATTATGTAATTTTACTTAGTATGGCCTTAGTTTTAATTGGTATTACCCGAAATGTATGGGAATATCGATTCGGTTGTAATTTATTGTGATCCCTTATCACCGTTTTGTAATTTAATAGATTTATTTTTATTAATTACAAATGTATAATAGGAAATTATGTAATTCATTTACAATTTTATTTATTACTTTGTAATTTCCTGGAGTTTCCATGAAGACGGTGTTACCTCGAGATGCGTGCAAAGTCCGAAGTTCAAGGGACCAAAGGAGTTGGTTTCCGAATATGTAATAGTTAATTATATTTACTATTTTAGGAAGGCCATACTAGGATTTTATTTATGCTTTGCATTTTATTTATATGTTGCATGCATCGCTAAATCGCCATAACTAAACATGCATTATCATTTTAATTGAGTTTATCGACCGTGTCAATTACAATTATCAGAGTTCACCGCTTTAGTTCACTTAAAACGTGATAGATAATAATTTGAGATGACCTCACCCTAAAATAAACAATTGAGACTTAGCCTTACCAAAAAGTAGAAACCATGAAAACCTATTTCGTGAGGGAGTGCACTAGGCCACACCGGGATACAAACCTTGTTACGTAGGGGAAGTGGGTGATAAATGTCTATCCACCGAATTCATGTTGATGAGGGATTTATCGGCTACACCGTGCCCAAGTTAATGTGGGTTTGGATCATGGACACATTTATTCGAAATTTGGATTGAGCTCAACGGAAGTATTCGTAACCGTAGTTGCATGTGTTCCGGGCTAAAGATAAATGTTAATGTAATTTTATCGACCAAGAGTTCTAAAAGTAGAATCGATTAAAGAGTTAATCCACCGAGTTAAATTGATAAGGGATTCATCGGCCACACCGTGCCCAAGTTAATATGAATTTGGATCTTGAAATCATTTATAATAGTTGGGTAGAGGTCACTATATAAATGCTCATATCTTGTTAATTTATTTACAAGTATGATATTAAAAAGACAAATGTTAATATTTCCTTTTCCTCCATACTTGTAGTTCATTACAATGAATCCATCAAACGCTACTACACCGATAACTATTGAGTCTTGCCACTATGTTTTTGACAACGTTTGCTTCAACAATGATTTCGACACTACTAGAGAACTTCATTTTGGGATAGGTTCAGATGGAAACCTAAACTTCATCACTTCTTCTAAACCTCCTACTACTACTACAAGATCTCTTGTGAGCCGGTCTCAGGAAGACCGCCTCATTAAATCTATAGGATCTTTGTCTTTGGAAGAGAAAGATGCCAAAACTAGTGGGAGCTTAAGCAATCAAGTTCTTGCTTCCAAGAGGAAAAAGTTTAAGAAGAAGGGAAAGAAAGGGAAAAACTTCAAGCAAGTTGAAGATGAGCGCCATTATTGCTATGTTATGGGACTTTGGCTTAGGAATTGTCCCGTATATTTGTGAAATATAAGGGAAGGAATCATCGTTCCAAAAGGTAGAATTCCTAAGCAGATTTATGTTTTTGATGTAAATTATACTTCCACTACGACATGGGTACTGGATACCGGTTGTGGTTCTCACCTTTGTAATCATTTACAGGGGTTAAGAGACGTGAAGAGGCTTAGCAAAGGAGATGTGGATCTACGCCTTAGAAATAGAGCTCGAGTAGCGGCCGAATCCAAGGGAACTTATGTGTTAGCTTTGCCTAATGGATTTGAGTTGTATTTACATAATTGTTTTTATGTGCCTACACTTTCTAAAAACATTATTTCTATCTCTATGTTAGACATGGACGGTTTTTGTTTTGTCATTAAGAACAATCGTTGTACTATTTCAAGGAACGACTTGGTTATAGGCCAAGCTCCTTCCATTAATGGTATTTACATTTTAGAAACCTCGAATCTGACTAATGACATCTACAACATTCAATCAAAGAAACTCAAATCAAGTGACCTAAATGAATCGTTCATTTGGCATTGTCGATTAGGTCACATAAACGAGAATCGCATCAAAAGATTAATTTCGACTAACGTGATTACACCATTTGATTATCAATCATATGGAACATGCGAATATTGCCTTCTTGGCAAAATGACTCAAAATCCTTTTAGTGGTAAAGGGACACGAGTAAGTGAACTATTGGGACTCATACATACCGATGTGTGTGGACCAATGAGTATCACCGCTCGAGGAAATTATGACTACTTCATAACCTTCACTGATGACTTGAGTAGATATGGGTATATCTATTTAATGAAACATAAAAGTGAAGCTTTTGAGAAATTCAAGGAATTTCAAAACGAAGTAGAGAACCAATTGCATAAAAGGATAAAAACACTATGATCCGATCGTCGTGGAGAATATCTTAGCCATGAATTCGATTCACACTTGAAAGGTTGTGTCATAGTATCACAACTATCTCCACCCGGAACACCACAACTCAATGGTGTTGCTGAAAGGAGAAATCGAACCCTACTTGATATGGCTCGATCAATGATGAGTCAAACCGAGCTACCAAACTCGTTTTGGGGATTTGCGATTCAAACCGCAATTAGATCTTTGAATAATAGTCGCACGAAGACAACCGAAAACACTCCATATGAGATGTGGAAGGGAAGAGTTCTTAATATATCCTACATGAAAATTTGGGGATGTGATGCTTACGTCAAGGCAAAGACCGACAACATGCTTGCCCCAAGATCCGAAAAATGCATCTTTGTAGGTTACCCCTTCACCTCTCGAGGATACTACTTCTACAAACCTCAAGAAAACAAAGTGTTTGTATCTTGCGAGGCTGTCTTCTTAGAAAGCCAATTTATTTCTAAGAGACAGAGTAGGAGAAATTTTGAACTTGATGAAGTTCAAGAGCCACAAACTGAACTTGATGAAGTTCAAGAGCCACAAACCGATGTAGAGACGTAAGAAGATGTTCCTCGTCATCTAACGCGGTTGTCTCTCCTCCACTTAGAAGAACGGGCCGTGTTATTCGCCATCCCGATCGATATGTGGGACTTATCGAAGAAGATGGAACACTCGATGTGTTGCTTTTAGAAAGTGACGAGCCCGCCATCTACAAGGCCACAATCTCTAGTCCAAATTCCTCCTTATGGCTTGAAGCCATGAAGTCCGAGATGGATTCTATGCATGAAAACCAAGTTTGGAACTTGGTGGATTTGCCTAAAGGGGCAAGACCTCTTCAATGCAAATGGATTTTCAAGGTCAAGAATGGCATAGAAGGACATGATGATGTCTACAAAGCTAGGCTAGTGGCAAAAGCATTTACCCAAGTCCAAGGTCTCCATTATGATGAAACCTTCGCCCCCGTAGCCATGCTAAGATCCATACGGATTTTATTAACGATTGCCGCATTTCATGATGATGAAATATGGCAAATGGATGTCAAAACCGCTTTTCTAAATGAGCATTTAGAATAAGAGGTGTACATGATAAAACCCGAAGGTTTTGTCGATCCTAAAAATCCTAACAAAGTGTGAAAACTTAAGAGATCCATTTATGGTCTTAAGCAAGCATCTAGAAGTTGGAATCATCGATTCGATCATGTGATAAAAGAGAATGGTTTTACTCGAAGTGTTGAGGAACCATGTTTATACATGAAATTTAGTGGGAGCAATGTTGTGTTCCTAATCTTGTATGTCGATGACATACTACTCATTGGAAATGATATTCCGATGTTGTCTTCCGTTAAGAAGTGGTTAGGTAACCACTTCCAAATGAAGGATTTAGGAGAGGCACGACGCATATTAGGTATCCAGATCTCTAGGGATAGATCCAAGAGGATGATGGCACTAAGTCAAGAGTCTTATGTTGATAAGATTCTTTGACGGTTCAGCATGGACAAATCAAAAAGGGGATTGGTACCTATGGTAACTGGGACAATATTGAGCAAGTCTCAATCTCCCTCCGAACCTCATGATGTTGAACGCATGAAGATGATCCCTTATGCTTCCGTTGTTGGATCAATCATGTACGCCATAATATGCACACGTCATGATGTCTCACATGCCTTGAGCATGACAAGTAGATATCAAGGAAATCCAGGTGAGAGTCACTGGATAGCCGTCAAGAACATCCTTAAGTACTTGAGAAGAACTAAGGATTCTATCTTAGTGTTTGGAGGAGACACCGAGCTCCGTGTTAATGGTTACACGGACTCAAGTTTCTAAACGGATAGAGATGACATGAAATCATAAGTTGGTTTCGTTTTCATGCTCAATGGTGGTGCCGTTAGCTGGAGAAGCTTCAAGGAAGCTGTGACTGCGGATTCAACAACGGAGGCTGAGTACATTGCAAAGCATCGAAGCGCCAAGGAAGTTTGTGTGTGTATCAGGCAATTCAAGGAAGGTCTAAGAGTAGTACCTACCGCCAATGATCCCATCACTCTCTATTGTGATAATAGTGGGACAATCTTCCAAGCTAAAGAGCCAAAGTCTAGTAATAGATCTAGACATGTACTTAGAAAATTTCATGTAATTAGAGATTTCATTGAAAGAAAGGAAATTGCGATATGTAAGGTTGGGACGGATGATAACATAGCTGATCCGCTCACCAAGCCTTTATCGCAGGCTAAACATGATGTACATGTTGCATCCATGAGACTTAAACGTGTACCAAGTTTGTGTTAGATTTTGAAATGAATAAAAGTGTTATTTTGTTCATGTTCATAATCGCATTTGTCTTTTATCTTTTCTTTATACATTGTTACATCCAAACGGGTTGTGATGACAAATTGAACCCCGTTAAAGTGAACACGGATTAACATTGTATTCGCCCATAGCCACTTGTATGAGGTGACGTCTCGAAGTGACTAGAGTGTGATGCGATTGATGGCAAGTTTAAGTGCCATGAAGTCATGTGAGATGACTAGTCGATCACATAGGCAGACTGTTAGGAACACTTTGTCGGACTAATGACCGCTTATAGAGTCCTGACAAATTTATATAGCCTGGTCGTGGCGAGAGCTACTATAGTATTCTAATGAGTCAATTCTTTTGACTAAAGACTGTTCGCCTCTGATGGCACAGTTTCAGATTAACTTTGATTTATGTTACTACGACCTTCGTAAATGGGGTCAAATGGGCATATTTTGGGTTATGATGGCTGTGGCTAGTCGAAGGGAATGAGTGCGATAGGAATTGTCTACCCCTTGTCAGGGTTATAACAATATCTCAGGGCTACTCGAGGAGTAATGAACTGGAAATGTGTGGCCACGCTCGGAAGGTATCTATGGTAGATAATTCCGGTCAATCAGTTATTCTCCAGATCGAGGAAACCACTCTCGATATGATCACTTGCAAGTACGACCTGAAAAACACCTTGCATTGAGTGAGAGATAGTAATAGGACAAGAGAATTGGTGACGCACACTTGTCGAGCACAAGTGGGACATTCTTGGAATATGTGTCCTTCGACAATAATGCGATCACAACTGTCGATCATAATGATCACATGTTTAAATCTCATTTTAAGAATACATGTGGGAAGTAATATTTTACTGTCAACTGGTCCACACATATCGGTAATGATTGGCTGACTAGAGTTTGACATTACCGTAAATGACGACGGTGGTGACCGATTGATCCCCTTAGGTCATACCTAAAGGGTGACACTCTTAATTGTTTATTTAATTGATCGTATGTCGATACGAGTTAATTGAATTGCTTAAAATTGACGGATGATTTTGGAAGTAATATTTACGTGTCTTATTGTAATTTGATTATAATAAGATACGGTCTAAGTAATCGAATTGTTTTATTACTTAGATGAAATTATTGTTTACGGAAACAATTGAAACAGAATGAATAAATTATTATAAATACAGAATGTTGTAGTTTATAATTCGGAAACACTTTTGGTACAAGTAATTATGAATTACTATGTTAATTTTTATAAGTGACATATTTTATTAATATGTTGATTTTTAATTGTTAAAAATACATTTTTTATATAAGATGTCATATAATGTGTCACATGTGACATATTGACAAAATCACAAATAAAATGGACTCATCCATTTTATGTGTGTGTACCGAAATAGAGGGTGTATTAGGATAAAATTGTGTTGATTATTTATAAGTGGAAAACATAATTATAAAACCTACACTTAGCCTTGCATGCATAACTTTTTCTTGGGAAGAAAAGAAGAGCATGCATTGGGCTTTCTCCCCCTCCCCATTTCCGGTTTTCCCATAAGAAAAGAGCAAAAGTTTTTGCTTAATTTTTCACTCTTACACTACATGCAAACTAATGTAACATTCATTCAACATCTCTCATAAAAAACTTATAGAAAGATAAGAGAGAAAATCTCCAAAAATTCTCCTTTACTCTTGGCCGAATAAACAAGAGTACCAACAAATATTTTGGGTCAATTTTAGCTAGATTAATATTGTTCTAGTACAAATAATTTTAATCTATTAAGAGGTCATCTTGGGTATCAGTCTTTGGGAGGGATACTAAGCTTGAATCCTTGTTCATCCAATATAAGGAAGCTCAAGAACAAGTAAGAAGGAGATCTTACTTGTGCCCTTTAATCCGAAATACCCATAGTAAGAATGACGATTTCTTCCCTTTTCTAATTATGTTTGCATGCATAAGATCAAGATTTAATTTATGACTAAATGAAATATCACATATATGAATATGTTGAAATAATGAGATTAATAATTTCTATCAAGTACAACTTCTTTAGGCAAGAGCATTAGCAAAGGAACCAATACTGAGCCATACAAAACTAGCGCAACACCAAAAACAGTATGGCTTAACACTAGGAATACATTCCCTTCATCTGAGCCATGCTCTATCATTGCCAGTCACCTCTTTGCCTATCATATAACTTATTCTTCTTCTGACCTCCACCTTTACTTGTTCAGCCACCAATTCAGGTCTGTTCAAAACATCATTCACTCTTGCATTATTTCTTTGGAACCAGATGTAGTAATTGCATGCCGACCATATCAGGTAATTAACTCTATGCTTCAGTCTTATACCTGCAGTACCGGTAATTCCAGACCATGTCACGCTAATAGGTATTCTGAACTCACACTAGTGCTCAATTATCTGCAACACCCTATTGTTGTAATCACAGAGGAAGAATAGATGCTCTTGAGTTTCAAGCTCACTCTCACATATGCAGCAGCTTCTCTCCTAACAATAACCAATCCTGAAAAGATTGGCTATAACAGTGAGGCCATTATGCATAGCAATCCATGTTATAAGAGCATGTTTTGGAATGTTCCAGTTGCTCCAAATGATAAAAGTCAAATCTTGCTTAGCTTGCTATAATCTAAGCCATTCATAGCCTCTCAATATAGTGTACCACTTCACAACAGGAGTCCACATGTCATCTGAGTAACCAGGTTTCATCATCTCTTTCACTTTATAGACGTTCTTCCAAGCGCAAGTAGCATCATTTGGTGCCACATAGGTGTGCCAATCTCCATATTTGAAATATACATTGGTGATCCATCTAATCCACATCCTATCAGCTTTTCTATAGATCCAGTCAATGAACTTTGCAACAGTTGCAATATTCTATGTTTCAGCCGTCTTAATCCCTAGCCCCCCTGATGCGTGCCAATTTCGTACCATTTTCCTCTTTATTTCCTTGCTTTTTGGCTCATTTAGAGGCGTTTCACGAGCCACATATCGTTATTTTGTGCCCTTGATCTCGTGTTTTCACTATTTTACTCATTTGTGTAGGAATGAGCCAGAATTGGACAAAGGAAGCGAGAAAGAAAGAGATTCGAGTCAAAGCATTAAAGAAAAGAGGAAGAGAATGCTTAGAAGTGTTTCTCTACCGGTAGGCCGGCCACCGTCCAGCCAGCAGAGAGACCCCCTGTGCCTTAGCCAAATTTTGAAGACGAATTTGGAGCAAAATAGAAAGTGACTCGCAACTGGTAGAGGTACACAGTAGCCGGCAACCCGACAAAGAGTTCCCAATGAAGCTGAAAATGAAGAGAGGAAGTCAAAGGGGTGTTCCCTACCGGTAGGCCGACAACCGGTCAACCGGTAAAGATATCCCCCAGCTTTTAAAGTTGAAGAATTCAACAAAAAGAAAATACGCTCGCTGCCGGTATGGCCACCGGGTGCCAGTCAGCCGGTAGAGGACACCTTTACACGCAACACTCCACCAACCTCAAATTGTAACCTAATTTTTGGAGATCATATAAATACCTCTCTTCTCCTAATCATTTGACACACTACCCTAGTTATTTTCAAGCACTTAATTTTCATTCAAACTTTGTTAATCAAACCTTAATCCTTCCTTAATTAAATCTTAATCCCTTAGTTAATTAGTATTGTTCTAGTGTTATTTAATAGTTTACATTTGGGAATTGTATTGTAATAGAAGATTTTGAAGAAAATTCTTCTCTTTATTAATCCAAGACTCATTCTTTCCTTCTGTTGGTACAATTTCTCATCTCTTTATTTTCTTAATTTCAATTGTTTACACTTCTATTTCTCTCTTTGTCATTGTTATAATTTATATTATATTTTCCACCATGCTTATTTGTGTTTAACCAATTGTTTACATTTGCTTGAATATGATGTTTGAGTAGTGACCTCTAGGGTTTAGGGGGATCCTAGGTGGATATTAATGGTGTAATTTGGGTGATCAATAATTGGGTTTGGGTAGAATTGTTGAATTACTTATTCATGCACACAAGGTGTTTGTGGAATTGTGTGAGTGAAAGCTCTCACCTTTCTTCATTATTTTTTTAAGTGCTCCATAAATGAAAGTTGTAGGGTGTTTTGATAGCCTGATTAAGAAGAGATTTTATGCTTGATGAAAGTTAGGTGTTTATCTTTAGGGAGGACAAGACATTAGACCTCTTACCTAAGTTAAACTCTACCCCTTTGCCCGGTTATTTACCTTTTATTTAACATTACCCACTTAGGGGAACCCGATTGCCCTAGCTTTAATACTAATCGTCTACATCTTAGTTTTGTCTTTGCTTTTGTTGCTCATATTAGTCATTTAGACTTCCCATCCTCTTTTGCTTGACTAAATTAGACCTTAATCAAATTAAATAGAAACCCCCACCATCCGTCTGATTGACCTCGACTTGCCAAGCTTTACTAGTTAGGTATCGAGTTCTATAAATTATTTTGGTAAGTGGGAATGACGACTTGCAATATTTATCTACTCATCAAATGGCGCCGTTGCCGGGGATGGCGTTAGGTTATATTTAGTTTTTTAAAGGTCTTAGCTTTAGTCTTAATTCACTTGCTTGTTTGCTTTAGTAGTTTTGTGCTTCATTTTAGAGTGTGTGATTTTTGCCTTTCCCTAGTGTGTAAAAACACTAGGAGACTAACGGTTTATCGAGTGCATGCCTAGGAGGAACCATCAAGCTTTGCTCTTTAACTCCGATCCCGAGAGGCTCTTCCAAACCTTAAGGACAAGGACTATTGCAAGAGTTAGAAATTCTCCTCAAGCAACCATAGACCAAGCAAACTCACCCACACAACCAATCTTTGAAACCACAACCTAACTACAACCAAACAACACGATTAAGACCCCAATAGAAAATCATTTTCACGACTTCCCAATTGAAACTGCACCTCAATGCTTTCCTAATAAAGTAAAGATGGAAAGGATGATGAGAGAGAAATTTAGAGAGATAAAGTTCTCTGAATTTTAGATCACAGTTTATGCGCAATGGCGAAGAAGATTACTACTTCTCATCATTCTACAATTAATTCCAATAAAAATACCAATAAAAATAATAATTCATCAAGTAGTAACAACAATAATAGTACTAATAAATCTAATAATCGTACACCAATTACTTCTAATAACAATAAAATTACTAATCCAAAATTAACAACTCCTCAACAGGCTACGATTGAAGACGAAATTGATGCTGCTAAGCAACTAGTGGATAGTTTGGTGCAGGAGGTGGGTGAAACTGTGTTGGTGGAAGGACTAGTGTTGTCTGATGATCCGAAAGATTGGCGAGAGGTGTCACCTAGACGGAAGGGGGATGCGTCCTCTAGTACTAGATTGGCTCCAATTGCAGAAGAAGAAGTTGAGACTGGTGAGTGTTCTTCTCCTCGGCTTAAGCTAACGATTGATGATGTTAAGGAGGAGATTGAATACTGGAAGTTAGCAATCTATGGTTATGTTATGGGGGCTAATCCACCTCGGGATGTCATTGAGGGATTTCTGCGCCGTATCTGGGCTGCGTATGAGATTTCGCAGATTTCATTCCTGCCGAATGGATTATTTGTGGTACGGTTTGCTAAACTTGAGCATCAGAAATTGGTACTTGCTAATGGTATGTTTACCTTTGATGGGAAACCTATTATTCTGAAACCTTGGGATCCTTCTGTTCGGAATTCTAAAATTTCTGTTAAGAAGGTCCCTATCTGGGTCAAGTTAGTAGGTTTAGATCTTAAGTTCTGGGGTGCTTAATGTTTGGAGAAAATTGCTGGGTTATTGGGACGGTTTATTAGAATTGATGAGTCTACTCTTGAGAAATCTCTACTAGGTTATGCTCGCATTATGATTGAGGTGGAGATTGACCAGCAGTTTGTTAACCAGATTGTTTTTGAGGATGAACTAGGGTTAGAAGTGAAAGTGGCACTGGAGTATGACAGGCTTCCAATTACTTGTCAGAAGTGTAAAGGCATTGCGCATAAAACTAGTGACTGCCGCAGGAGAGAAATTGGAGGAAGGAGGCCTGTTGGAGCTCCACCAAGGCAGGTCTGGAGACCTAAGGTTGTAGGGGCTAGCACTGTTGATCCTGTGGAGTTTCCTCCTTTGGCTAGACCATCTATATCAGAACTTGATAATGGTAAAGGGACTGCTGCTGCAGCTATTGCTACTCCTATAGTTACTCCTGCACCTAGTCAAGGTCCTATATATACTCCTGCAAAAGTAATTACTAAGATGACCAGACATGAGACTAGAGTGGTGGATGGTAGGCAAGGGGCATTTAATGTTAACTTTAATGCTGAAATGGCTGTGGCATCTGATTCCACTGAATTGGTTGATAAAGGTGGGGGAGGAGGGAGTGCCTCTCCCAATGATTAAATTTGGGGTATGGAATGTAAGGGGCCTGAATAATGTTAATAAACAGAAACATCTGAAGTGGTTTCTACATCAAAATGATGTGGAATTGTTTGGGCTCCTAGAGACTAGGGTTAAACCTAGCTCTCTAAATAAAGTAGCTAGTAATGTTTGTTATGGGTGGAATTATATTAATAACACTAGTGAACATCCAGGGGGAAGGATTTGGGTTCTCTGGAAAGGTAATAGTGTGGTTGTTGATGTTCTTGAAATGTCTGAGCAATATATTCATACTAGAGTTAGGATGGTTCAGAATGGGACTGTCTTCTTAGCTACTTTCATTTATGCTTTTAATAAGATTGAGCATAGGGTACCATTATGGTCTGCTCTTGATAGGTTAAGTGGTAATGGCCCTTGGATTGTTCAGGGTGACTTTAATAATGTCCTATATGCCAATGAAAGATTAGGTAAAGCTGTAAGTGATGAGGAAATGCTTCCTTTTCAGTCTGTTGTGGCTAGGTGTGACTTACAGGATATGAAAACTATGGGGGCATTATTTACTTGGAATAATAAACAACCAAGTGCAACTAGAATCTTTAGCAGGATTGATAGGGTGTTGGTTAATAGTGAGTGGTTGACTCTTTGGTCTGATTGGATGGCACATTATCAGCCTGAGGGTACCTTTGATCATTGTCCATGCATTGTGTCCTGGGGTGAGAGTTGCAAGGGGAGGAAGAGATCTTTTAAATTCTTTAATATGTGGTCCAAGGTTGAGGAGTTTGGAGAGTTGGTCAAGGAGAACTGGCAGATGCAAATCAATGGGACTCCTATGTATATTATGGCCAGGAAACTTAAGATGCTCAAACCCTGCCTGAGGAAGTTAAATAGAGGTCTTTTCTCTGATATTGAACGTAATGCTGATGTGGCTTTCAATCTGTTGATTGACTGTCAAGTACATCTGCAGAAAGATCCTACTAATGTGGTTATGATGGATAAAGAAAAACAGCTCAGGGAATCCTATCAATTGTTGGAGGATTCTAGGCTTGAATTTCTCAAACAGAAAGCTAAGTGTGCCTGGGCCAGAGAGGGGGACACTAATACTGATATGTTTCACCAGGCTATTCATTAGAGACAGATGCATAACAAAGTTCTACAGATTGAAAGTATGACTGGGGTTGATTGTAGAGATCCTGATGATATTCTGAAAGCTTTTCTTGAATATTATGAGACCTTGCTTGGGTCTAGTGCTCCTACTTCTGCCTTCTATAAAAGTATAGTCACTCAAGGTGTTAGTCTGGATGAGAGTGATTGGCCTGGCTTATGCAGTATACCTACTGAGGAGGAGATCAGGAAGATTAATTTTTCTATACCTAATGACAAGAGCCCTGGTCCTGATGGGTATACTAGCTGCTTTTATAAGGCCAGTTGGGAGACAATTCATGGGGATCTTTGTGGAGCTGTTAAAGATTTTTTTATTCATGGCAAATTGCTGAAGCAAGTTAATAGCACTAATATTGTGCTCATTCCTAAAATGGATAACCCAAAAACTGTCAAGGACTTTCGCCCTATAGCTTGTTGTAACACCTTATACAAAGTGATCTCTAAGTTGCTTTGTAATAGGCTCAGTGGGTGTCTCCCTAAAATTATCAATCCGGCCCAATGTGCTTTCATTAAGGGGAGAAGTATTTTGGGGAACATTTTGATAAGTCAGGATCTGGTGAGATTGTATGAGAGGAAAAGTGTGTCTCCTAGATGTTTAATGAAGGTGGACCTAAGGAAAGCTTATGACTCTATTGAGTGGGAATTTGTAGCCAATATGTTGAATGCTCTACATTTCCCTCCCAAGTTTATTAAGCTCATTATGCAATGTGTAAGTACTACTTCTTACTCCATTGGGTTGAATGGTCAGAGTTATGGCTTCTTTCATGGGAAACGAGGTTTAAGACAGGGGGATCCCATCTCCCCTCTGATTTTTACTTTGTGTATGGAATATTTAAGTAGGCTTCTGGCTATGGGAAGTGGACTGCCTGGTTTTAAGTTTCACCCTCTTTGCAGGAGTATGAGGTTGAATCACCTTATGTTTGCTGATGATTTACTCCTCTTCTGTAAAGGTGAGGTGAAGTCTATTTGCATTACAATGGAGCTTTTCAAAAGATTTTCCACTGCTTCTGGTTTGTGTATCAACACTGATAAATCTGATTTCTATTGCAATGGTATGCAACCTGCTGTGGTGTCTCAGGTTCTTAAAGGGACTGGTTTTAAAAAAGGGAGCTTGCCTTTCAAATACTTGGGTGTGAATATTTCACATAAGAGGCTTACTAAGAGTGATTGTAATGTTTTGGTGGATAGGATGATTAGGAGAATTAGAGGTTGGAATTGTAGGAAAATTTCTTACACTGGTCGTCTAATTTTGGTTAAATCAGTCTTGTCCACTATCCATAACTATTGGTCCCAGATTTTTGTGTTACCTATTGGAGTGATGGATAGGATCCAAGCCCTATGTAGGAACTTTTTGTGGGAAGGAAGTGACAAATATTCTAAGGCCCCCTTGGTTAGCTGGAATGTTTTATGTAACTCTAAGGAACATGGAGGACTTGGCTTGATTGATAGTAAACAGTGGAATGTAGCAGCTATAGGTAAGCTTGTTTGGTGGTTGGCTACTAAACAGGATCACCTGTGGATTCGATGGGTGGATAATGTCTATCTGAAAGGAAAGGACCTGCTGCTTTATGAGCCCCCTCCTTCTAGCTCTTGGGCTTGGAGGAAAATTTGTGGTGTGAAGAATGTCTTTAAACCAGCTTATGCTCAAGGTAAATGGTGTGGAGATGATTGCTACACTATAGCTGCTGGTTATGAATGGTTGAGGCAGGAGCAGATGATGAAGGTTCAGTGGTATTCTGTGGTTTGGAATAGGAATAATGTTCCTAAATGGAGTTTTACTGTGTGGTTGCAGCAACAGCAGAGACTCCTTACGCTTGATCGTTTAGGCAGGATGGGTATGGGGTGCCTACTGAATGCTTTTTATGTGGAACTGCACCTGAGACGCATTCTCATTTGTTTGCTGAGTGTGTTTATACTCTGAAATGTCACCAACTGATTGCTGATTGGCTACATATACCAAAGAATGATATTGCGGATTGTGTTAAAATGGCAAAGAAGCATGGCCAGTCCATGTTAATCAGGCAAATTACTCTGGCGGTAGTAGTTGGCACTGTTTATTGGATTTGGATGGCTAGAAACATTTGTAGAATTGATGGGTATGTGCAGCACCCATTGCACCTGGTACAACGAGTTAAAGAGGATTGCAGGAGACGATTGCTGGGGATATTTCAAGGATCTATGAAACAGTCTGATAGTTTGTGGTGTCTTGAGAAAGGTTTTAAGTAGAAAGTGATATTGATGTTTTTGTATACTGTAGTACACAATAGTGAACAACACAGGAAAAAGGCTGATGTAAATGGTTGTCCATTGGACATTGAGATATAATATATACTAACATTCCACCAAAAAAAAAAAACTGCACCTCAATCACCACCCCCTCATATACCTAATCCATCACCTCCAATGGCTTTATGTGACCGTAAACACCCGAACCATAATGATGCTTGTAACCCTATCAACTTTGTCCCCTTGGCTCCCAACATTTTTGAGATGCACCCCGCCCAAGTTCGGTTGATATAAAAAGACATGTTCGGGGGACACATTTAAGAAGATGCTCATGCTCATATAAAGAAGTTAAAAAAACAAAGTCGCTATGATGAAAAATAATGGGGTATCCGAAGATACACTAAGGATGATGTTGTTCCCATTATCCTTGGTGAGTAAGGCGGACCGGTGGTTGAATGTTCACCCTCCGGAGACATTCACATCATGGAATGCCTTAGCCAAGGCATTCTTGGCCAAGTACTACCCATCATCCAAGACCGCCATGCTTCGAAATGAAATTTACACTTTCCAACAAGAGTATGGAGAATCTTTGGGTGAAGCATGGGATAGATATCAAGACCTTATCGCTAGTTGTCCTCACCACAGGATTCCGGAGTGGTATGTCACCCAAACTTTTTCCAAACCTTGTTGCGAACAATTAATGAAATGGTGAATGCCTCCGCGGAAGGGGGATTCGACCATTTGGGTGATGAGGAAGGGACGACACTAATCAAGAAGATTGGACTCGAGGGCCAACTATGGCTCAAGGGGAAATATGCTTAGAAGGAATGGCCGATACCCTAAGAATAACTCTTTTAGTTCAAATGCCAAGCTTGACTTTCTCACCAAGCAACTTGAACAATTTCAAAGAAACCCAGTCCATCAAGCTAGTGGACCCCATGGTCCACCAATGGAGGAAGTGATCCAAAGTGTTCCTTGTGAGCTGTGTGGGGGACATGGTCACACCTTTGACGTGCGTGCCAACAACTACTATAATGTGGGGTATGAAGAAAATATTCGAGATGTTAATGCTTTCCAAAGCTATAACAACAATGTCAGACCACCACGACCACCCTACAACAATCCCAATGGCTATAACCCAAACACAAATTATTATCATCCGGGTTTGAGGAATCAACCCAATTTTAGCTACAAGAGCACCAATGTTCAAAACCCACAACACCTTTAACCACAAGCGCCCAATACCAATCCACCCGGGTTTTCTCAACATAGAGGTGGATATCCTAATCAAAGAAACAACACCGGAAACCAAAACCAAAACATTGGGAACCAACCTCAAGGGTACCAAGATTTTGGAGGCAACCAAAATAATCAAGGGTTCTATCAAGGGAACCTAATGAATCAAGCTAATGAAGGGTTTCAGCAAGGGTTTGCTCAAGAATTTCATGAATAAGGTCAAGGACCAAACTTCAACAACAATGGTCCAACAGGGAATTATCTGTTGGAGCTTGTGTCCTCCACAAATTAGTGTGATAACATTTGTAAATCTCTTACAGGTTCACAAGGGTATACTTCGTATATTTAATCAGTTGATTAACGTTTACCTAATAACGGTTGGCTTGCTCGAAAGTTTGACGTTATTATCATACAGATGGCGGTGATCAACTGGTCCCTAAAGGTCACACCTATAGGATGTGTTTGAGAAATGTGGTTATAGAAATATAATCACATTGATGCCCAATATGACTAAAAAGTTAGTCAATGTGTTGATGAGATAATTATTTAATGAAAATTAAATAATATTAGTTGAGACGAATTAACTGTCAATTCGTAAATTAAATATAATAAGTTATATTTAATTAAATGTATATAATGTTAGCTTGGACGAATTAATCTGTTAATTCGTAATTAAATATAATCAGTTATATTTAATATCAACAAGATGAATGTGTCATAGTGGTAATAGTGAGGGTACACAAACCAAGAGGTCTTGGGTTCGATCCTCTCTAGATGACAATTCAACACATATTATATATTTTTGGAAAGACCAAAAATAAGGAGGAGATACTCCTTATTTCGGTCAGTTTGGCCGAAAATTAGGAAGGATTTTTCTTTCCTAATTGGCTCCAAGTTTCGGTCTGTATAAAAAGAAAGGGAGAGAATTATTTCTACCCTAATGCTTTTTTCTTGACCTTGCCTCCTCTCTCTCATCAGAAAAAACACAAAAACAACTAAATTTTACAGAAAAATTTAGATTGATTTCTAGCATAATCAAGGGGCATATCTCATATCGTCTTGGGTGCAACTAATTGGCGAATATCAATTTTGATATTGTTCTTAGGCCAATTTTGCTAGGACCGAAGGTTAATTCTAAATCCTTTATACTTTGTTTATGTATTTTGTTTATGACCATTGATCATCATTGTTAAATTCGTTATAATCCTTCTAGTTTAAGGGAAGTATACAGATGATTTCCCACAAGTGGTATCAGAGCAATAGGCCACGTTTTTGATTTTGATGATTTTCATAAAAATTGTATGTAAACAATAACCTAATTCTCGAAAAAATTAGGGTTTCGTTTTTTTTTTCGGCTGAAAAATTTTTGGGCCGAGTTTTTTTTTATCTTTCGGCCTTTTTTTTTTTTTCCTTCTTTCGTTTTTCCTTTTGTTTGATGATTTATATCCAATTTCTTTAGATCATATCATTGTTTTAATCGGTTAAAATTATCATATGAGAATTGGTAGATTTTGATTTAATGCAGATTAAGTTAAAATACATATAGTATCATCATGTCATTGATGTAAGAATTTGTTTTTGCTATATAGTTTTAGCATATACGATTAATCATGTTTGTTAATGCATTTGCTAAATCATGTCCTAATAGCAACTTAAACATTTTCTTCATAAAATCTTTGAATTAGGGCATATTGCCGCAAAAGGGAAATATTTTTTTTTTGACGGCTCAATTTGTAGGGTTTGCCGTTGGAAAGAAAAAAAAAGCGGTTTTCAGGAAATTTTTTTGATTTACTGAATCCGAAAAAGAAAAGGAAAGTTTTTTTTTTCTTTTTTGCCGCAAAAAAAAAGGGGAAATTTTTTTATTTTTATTGCCGGATACATAAAAAAAAAAATTTGGCTATTTTCTTTTTCCAGCCGAGAGCTGGGATTTTAATAATAAAAAAAAAATTTCTTTTGTTTGGTTCTGCCGAGACCAAATAAGAAAATAAAGGGTTGTTTTTTTATTTTTATTTTGGCCAATTAGTTACTGTGAATCGGTTCACAATTTAAAGATACCGAGTTATTTTAAAGCAGTTTAAATTTTTGACGGATAGAATTCATATTACAAGTTTAATATGGATTAAGAATGAAATTAATGTGATTAATTGAGGAATTGTCACTTAATTTAAATTTAAATAGGTGGTTTGGATAAATTAATCAACATAATTAACGAATTGTGTCATGTATGTTTAATTTATTTTTAGTTGATGCTTTTAATTTTGTTGAATGAATCGAATGAATTTTATTTTATTTACGTATTTAATTTTGCAATCGGTTGTAATTTGTAATACTTAGTGTGGCCTTAGTCAAATCATGTTTTCGTAATGAAGGAAACATGATTTTTATGTAATTATGAGATCTCGAATCTCCTTTATTTTAGTTTTGGGTTTTGAAATTAGAATGTAATAAATAGGTCAATTATGTAAGTTTATTTATTGTAATTTCAAAGAAGACTAAAGATGAAGATTCAAGCTCACTCCCGCTACATGGATCAAGATGGAACATCAAGACAAGCTTCTCGGGTCCAATGATGGATTCCAAACTTGTATTTATTGTTCATTTTGACAGGATAGGCCACACTAGGACTTTTACTGTTCTTTTTTTTTTTTACGTTTTCATTATTATTGCGTTTCATTCACATGTTAGTAATTGCATCATATTCCGCCTGAAACCAAACCACCTACTTCTAAAATGCATGAATATTGACTCATATAGGTTGTATGTTAGTTTTCATGGACATGCAGATGCCACAGTCTATAAGCCATCACCTTAGTTTATTCATTCTCGCATGCTAGATTATAGTTCACTTAAAATGAATTAAAATAAAGTTGATGGGATCTTCCTCTAAAACGGAAATTGAGATTAGTCTTTATAAGGGCAAACATCTATGAATCCCTTCTTCGTCGGTAGGCCTAATATGACCCCTTCTACGTTGGGTAAGTTGTTGTGTTGACTTAGTTTACCTCAACATCATAGTCCGAAAGGTTTCTCGTGATTATGATGGACTAAAGATAGTATTTACAGAAATTTATCGACCAAGAATTCTAACGGTAGAATTAGCTAAAAGGTTAGCTTATCAATTTACAGAGAATTGAGTCTTGGGGTCATTTATATAATTCTTGAGGGAGGTCAATTGTATAAATGTTTTGAGTCTTCGCGTTATGACATTAGTTCATTAGACTTAAAATCAAAACGATGCACATGCTTATTATTTTATTCTTCTTTCGCAGTGTAGAACACGTTTATTATCGATAATACTGTTACAACAAATGGCTGGAAATAACGCAATCCCAATGCCTAGTGCCACACTAGATCGTTCGTCCTGGCTAAAAATATTCATGGACCAAATGAATCAGTCCACGCGATCGAAGAATGATGGGTCCAACTTTGCGGACTGGGAGGCGGCACTACGGAATGCTGCCATTGCTGACGGTAAGCTCAGGTATTTAACTGAGCCAATACCGGTCAACCCAGGCCCAAATGCAAGAGCAAACGAGTCACTCGCTTATAGTGATTTCGTTATGGAAGCGGGTGCGATAAAGAACGTACTCATATTTGCAATGCAAACCAATTTGCAGAGACGCTTCATTGCCCAAGGTGCAAACAAGATTTTCACCACGCTCATTAACGAGTTCTCAAAGGCACCGAGAATCGTTACATATGAGCATACCTGTCGCTTCTTTGATGCGAAACTCCAGAAGGGCCAACCGGTTAGCCCACACATTCTTCACATGATTGAGAATGTCGAGAAGCTGGAGGCACTGAATTGTAAAATCAGTGAGAGCATTGTCATTGACTGAATGCTTCATTCTCTTCACGATGGTTTTGCCCTTTTCAGGGCGAACTACTATATGAATGACTTGAAAAAGAGTCCTCATGAGCTACACTCCCTTCTCGTACAGACCGAGAAGGATATGAAATTGAGTGGGAGCGTGAAACAGGATGTTCTCACGATTTACAAAGGTAAAGGTAAGGGCAAGGCTCACGGCGACCTAGCTGTTGGTAAGCCAAAGTTTAAGAAGCCAGGAAACGGTAAGAGTGCGCCTGGTGAGACTAGTGGCTCACAGGGCAAGACAAAGAGCAAGGTCGGTGACATAGAGTGCCACCATTGTCACAAGACTGGACATTGGAGGAGGAACTGTCCCGTCTACCGTGCGGACATTAAGGCAGGCCGCGTCGTTCCTGTTGGTATGTCATCTTATATTCATATGATTGAGATTAACTATGCAAGTTTCGGAACTTGGGTACTAGATACTGGTTGTGGTTCTCATCTGTGTAATCATTTGCAGGGCCTAAAGAACATCATACCGTCGAAAAAGGTGATGTGGACTGCGAGTCGGGAATGGAGCACGAGTTGCTGCTGCCTCGAAGGGAACATATGTAATCCAACTCCCTAGTGGTTTTGAGTTATCTTTAAATAACTGTTACTATGTACCCAGTTTATCTAAGAATATTATTTCTGTTTCCGTACTTGCTAAAGTTGGTTTTGCATTTTCAATAAAGGATAATAGTTGTATTTTCTCTTTTAATGAAATGATTTATGGCAAAGCAGTTTCCATGAATGGAATTTACATCTTAGATCAAACCACGGAAGTATTACAGATGAATAATAAGAAATTAAAGGTTGGTGACAAAGATCAAACCGATCTATGGCATTGTTGAATGGGACACATAAATGAGAAACGCGTGAAGAAACTCGTCGATAATGGGACTATTCCCGCATTCGATTTTTCTACATATGGCACGTGTGAATCATGACTCATTGGCAAGATGACTCGAATTTCCTTCAAAGGTGTTGGAATGCGCGCTAGTGACCTATTAGGACTCATACGTACGGACGTATGTGGACCTATGTCAATTACCGCTAGAGATGGCTATAGATATTTTATCACTTTCACGGACAATTTGAGTAGATACGGATATGTCTACTTACTGAAGCATAAAAGTGAGTCCTTTGGGAAATTCAAGGAATACCAGAATAGGGTACAGAACCAACTGGGTAGAAAGATTAAAGCACTCCGTTCAGATCGGGGTGGCGAATATCTTTCAAATGAGTTTGATCAACGCCTGAAAGACTGTGGAATCATTTTGCAGTTAACTCCACCTGGAACACCTCAATTGAATGGTGTGTCCGAACGGAGAAATTGAACCTTACTTGATATGGTTCGATCCATGATGAGTCACACGGTAGTGCCTGATTCATTATGGGGTTACGCTCTTTTGTCAGCCGCTCTTATACTTAACCGAAGTCCGTCTAAAGCTGTCGGCAAGACTCCATATAAAATGTGGAAGGGAACGGTCCCCAACTTGTCCTTTATTCGGGTTTGGGGCTGCGAGCCTTATGTGAAGTGCAGACACGAGGATAAGCTCGGCCCGCGATCGGTTAAGACATACTTTATAGGTTATCCAAAAGGAACATTTGTTCATTACTTCTATTCGCCTACTGAACATCGAGTTTTTGTTGCGACTAGTGCGACGTTCTTAGAGAAAGAATTTCACGAGAACAAGACGAGTAATAGAACCTTCGAGCTGTCGGAGATTCCAGAACCAACAACCGAGGAACAGATGGGGGAAGCTGTACCTCCAACTGATGATACGATTAATATTCCTGAGAAACCTAGGAGGTCGGGTAGGCACTCTCATCCTCCAGACAGATACATTGGTATGGTCGAGGAGAATGACGTTTTACTTCTAGAAAGTAATGAACCCGCAACCTATAAAGGTGCTATGGCCTGTTCCGACTCAAAGCTATGGCTCGAAGCCATGCAATCCGAGATGGACTCCATGTATGAGAATAACGTATGGGACCTAGTTGATTTACCTAATAAGGTAAAACCTCTACAGTGCAAATGGCTTTATAAAATAAAGCGTTCTGTAGACGCGCAACCAGATATCTATAAGGCACGACTTGTGGCAAAAGGTTTCACTCAAGTGCAAGGATTGCATTATGATGAAATTTTTGCACCTGTAGTCATGCTACGTTCCATTCGGATAATCTTAGCGATTGCCGCATTTTATGATTATGAAATTTGGCAAATCGATGTGAAAACCGCCTTCTTAAACGGTTATTTGGAGGAAGAGTTGTACATGGTGCAGCCCGAAGGTTTCATAGATCCTGAGCATCCTAAGAAAGTATGCAAGCTTAAGCGTTCCATTTATGGACTTAAGCAAGCTTCTCGGAGTTAGAATCATCGTTTCGACCAAGTGATAAAAGAGTATGGTTTCACTCGATCGGTCGAAGAACCATGCTTATATATCAAGTCGAGTGGGAGCAAGATTGTATTCTTGATATTGTATGTCGATGACATACTCTTGTTTGGTAATGACATTCCTCTCCTATCTTCGGTTAAAGAATGGTTGAAGAACCATTTCCAGATGAAAGATCTGGGTGAGGCACAACGCATTTTGGGAATCCGTATCTACCGAGATAGATCACGATGGACGTTATCACTTAGTCAGGAGTCTTATTTGGATAAGGTTCTTGAGAGGTTCAGCAAGACCAACTCCAAGAAGGGGAACCTTCCTATGACGACTGGGATGCAGTTGAGCAAGTCTCAGTCACCCACGACGCCTTTGAAGGGATAGAGCGCATGAGTCGTGTTCCTTATGCATCCGCAATAGGATCGATCATGTATGCCATGATATGCACACGTCCGCACGTGGCATATGCATTGAGTATGACGAGTCGGTACCAAAAGACTCCAGGTGAAACACACTGGATAGCAGTCAAAAATATCCTCAAGTACCTACGGAGGACTAAGGATTGGGTATTGACTTATGGAGGCGATACTAAGCTATGCGCAACCGGTTACGCAGATGCTAGTTTTCAAACGGATCGAGATGATTCAAAATCTCAGTCCGGGTTCGTCTTCACTCTTAATTGTCTTTGCGGTCGGTGGAAGAGTTCCAAACAGAGTGTTGTAGCAGATTCTACTACAGAATCCGAGTACTATGCCGCTTCAAGGCAAAGAAAGGAAGCAATATGGATGCGTCAATTCTTACAAGGGCTTTCGGTAGTTCCTAGTTCGAATGACCCGATCACCATCTATTGTGACAATAGAGGTGCCATCTTCCAGGCTAAGGAGCCAAACTCTAGCAACAAATCTAGACATGTACTTCGGAAAGCTCACCTGATCCGTGATTACGTGGAGCAAGAAGAGATAGTGATTGACAAGATTACGACGGATGATAACATCGCGGATTCTCTCACCAAACCGTTGAATTATGATAAGCATGTAGGGCATGTTAATTCCATGGGAATTAAACATGTTCCTGAGTTGTAGTACTTGATTATGGATTTGATACATTATCTTTTTCATATACTATTTATAACTTCATCGTTTTATATATAATATTTTGTTTTTCATGTGGATTGTAATGACAACATTGAACGCCACAAAGTGAACTGAATTACATTATATTTGTTTTGGTCCGTAATCGCCAATGTGAGCTGATAACTCCGGCTATTATATTGTGCAGTCGATTGATGGTGGGTTCAACGAGCCATAAGTCAAAAGGTTGACTGATCGATCACAGAAACGAGATTATGACGATACCTCGTAGGACAACTTTTTGTGACAACGTAATGGAGTCCTAAATGTTTAATAACATTCGGTGCCAGGTCGTGGATAGGACATCCATTGTGTTCCTAGAGTCGATTCTTTTGACTATCGACTGTCTCTTGAGATTAAGGCAGTTTTTGGGTGACTTTGGTTTCTTTCTCACGGTCTGCCGTAATTGGAGGCTAAGTAGTTTTTTCTGGGTCATTTCATACTGCGCTTACATCTGCATGATTCGAGTTGAGGAAAATATCCAACCCTTATCAGGTATAGTTATTTCTCAGGGCCACTCGAGGAGTTGTAACTGAAATGCATGGCCATGCTCGAATGTTGATTCGTTTATCAGTTAAGTTACTCTCTAGTTGGGGAAACCACTCTTGATATTGATCGCTTGTAAAATACGACCTTTGTGAATTAGGATTTGCAAATTGTTTTACATTGAGTGGGAGAAATTTTAGGATATGAGAATCGGTCATCGCACATACACTTGTGAGGACAAGTGGGAGTTTGTTGGAGCTTGTGTCCTCCACAAATTAGTGTGATAACATTTGTAAATCTTTTACAGGTTCACAAGGGTATACTTCGTATATTTACTCAGTTGATTAACGTTTACCTAATAACGGTTGGCTTTCTAGAAAGTTTGACGTTATTATCATACAGATGGCGGTGATCAAGTGGTCCCTAAAGGTCACACCTATAGGATGTGTTTGAGAAATGTGGTTATAGAAATATAATCACATTGATGCCCAATATGACTAAAAAGTTAGTCAATGTGTTGATGAGATAATTATTTAATGAAAATTAAATAATATTAGTTGAGACGAATTAACTGTCAATTCGTAAATTAAATATAATAAGTTATATTTAATTAAATGTATATAATGTTAGCTTGGACGAATTAATCTGTTAATTCGTAATTAAATATAATCAATTATATTTAATATCAACAAGATGAATGTGTCATAGTGGTAATAGTGAGGGTACACAAACCAAGAGGTCTTTGGTTCGATCCTCTCTAGATGACAATTCAACACATATTATATATTTTTGGAAAGACCAAAAATAAGGAGGAGATACTCCTTATTTCGGTCAGTTTGGCCGAAAATTAGGAAGGATTTTTCTTTCCTAATTGACTCCAAGTTTCGGTCTGTATAAAAAGAAAGGGAGAGAATTATTTCTACCCTAATGCTTTTTTCTTGACCTTGCCTCCTCTCTCTCATCAGAAAAAACACAAAAACAACTAAATTTTACAGAAAATTTTAGATTGATTTCTAGCATAATCAAGGGGCATATCTCATATCGTCTTGGGTGCAACTAATAGGTGAATATCAATTTTGATATTGTTCCTAGGCCAATTTTGCTAGGACCGAAGGTTAATTCTAAATCCTTTATACTTTATTTACGTATTTTGTTTATGACCATTGATCATCATTGTTAAATTCGTTATAATCCCTCTAGTTTAAGGGAAGTATACAGATGATTTCCCACATTATCAAGGGGGGCAAAGTTCAAACAACCATCATGGTCCCAACACCCAAAACGACTATGGGTTCCTTTTACCCATTGCCAATCAACCCTGTCAAGAGCCTATGGTTGACACTTCCTAAGGTGAAATCATGAAGATGTTTGAAAACATGCAAATGCAACATAGCCAAGACTTGGCTAACATCAAAATTCCTAGTCAACAAGAAAGTGCCAACCAAAGAATGGTTCGTCAAAAGGACATGAGAGAGATACAAGACCGATTGGCCGCTCATGCTCTTGCTAATCCCCATAGGCCACCCGGTGGCTTCTTAGCTCAAGGGCAAAGCTGAAAGGATGCCTTTACTATCTACCAAGCACATGCGGTGGTCTTGAGAAGTGGAATAGAGCTTGAAGACCATTACAAGTACCTTGAGATTGAGGTTGACGTGGATCCCAAGAAAAAGTGGATGGAAATGAATGGTGGAAGGGAAAGCCCACCGATGACACCATCGGTAAGAATGAGTGAAGCAAATAAAGGGAAGAAAGCTTGAGAAGAATCTTGAAGTGAGGGAACATATGTGGAAAAGGAAGTTGATGGCTTAGTTGAGGATCTACCTTATGAGGAAGAATGGGGTGAAGATGCTACCGAAAAAGTGCTCTTGCAACCCACCACAAAGGTAACAAAGAAATCAAACCCTCCAAAGGCACTCTTCGATTCTCAACTTGTTCCCCATATTCCTTAACCCTCAAGAGCAATAAAAAGTCGGGAAAACTTGCAGTATGCCAAGTTTTTTGACATGCAAGAGAAACTTGAAGTAATCCTACCCTTTACCGAAGTGATTTTGAGCATGCCAACTTACACAAAATTTTTAAAGGACATCTTGACTAAGAAGAGAGTCTTGGGTGACCAAGAAATAGTGACAATGGAAGAGGCATGTAGTGCTAATATCCTCAACAAAATGCCTACTATGCTTGGCGACCCGGGAAGCTTTTCCATTCCTTGTGTGTTTGGCGGAGTTCCGATTTCAAGAGCTCTTTGTGACTTGGGAGCAAGTGTAAGTGTCATAGCTCTAAAGGCTACAAGGAAAATTGGCATTCATAGTCTTGCTCCTTCTACCATGACCCTCCAATTGGCGGATAGGTCCGTCAAGCGCCCTTTGGGGGTGCTTGAGGACATACCCGTCAAGGTTGGAAAATATTTAATCCCGGCCGATTTTGTTGTCCTTGACATCCCGGAGGATAGCCATACCCCTATTATCCTAGGTAAGCCATTCATGGCTACCGAAGAAGTACTTATTGATGTGAGAAACGGGCGGCTAACCTTCCGGTTTGAGGGTGAAAAGGTCGAATTTAACCTTCCAAGTTTGATGAAAGGCCCCAAAGTTGAAAGAGCATGTACCATTGATGTGATTGTTGAAGTTGTTAAATCGGTGGCTCGGGAAGAGCCGGAGATGGAAGAAGCCTTCGTAATCTCCCTACATGATGAGGAAATGAAGGAAGACCATGAGGTCGATGATGAACTTTTGAAGACGGTGGAGGGACTTCTCCCTCCAAAGGTACAATTCAAACCTCTTACCTCCCTCACTCAAGTATGCCTTTCTTGGTGAAAGAGAGTCTTATCTCGTGATTATCAATGCCAACCTAAGTGAGGCTCAAGAGATAAAACTTTTAAAAGTCTCGAAAGCCCACAAGAGCTCACTAGGGTATAGCATTGAGGACATCAAGGGATTAAGCCCAAATTTGTGCATGCATAGAATCATGTTAGAGGAGGGAAGACAACCTAAGGTTGAAGGTCTATAGCAAATAAACTCCAAGATGGCCGAGGTTGTGAAAAATGAGGTCTTAAAATTGCTTGAAGCGGGGATTATTTACCAAATCACCGATAGTAAGTGGGTGAGTCCCGTCCATGCAGTACCCAAGAAAGGTGGGGTGACTATGGTGGAACAAGAGGATGCGACTCACATACCTACTACTCTGGTGACCGGGTGGCGGATCTGCATTGATTATAGAAAACTAAATGCCGCCACCCTTAAATACCACTTCCCCATCCCCTTCGTCGATCAAATGTGAGAAAGGCTAGCGGGCCATGCTTACTATTGTTTTCTTGATGGATACTTCGGATTTTTCCAAATCTTAATCCATCCGGAAGACCAAGAGAAAAAAACATTTACATGCCCCATATGAGTTTATGCTTACCGTAGAATGCCATTTGGGTAGTGTAATGCACCTGGCACGTTTCAAAGGTGTATGGTAGACATTTTCTTGGATTTTCTTGAAAATAGCATGGAAGTCTTCATGGATGACTTTAGTGCCCATGGAGAGTCCTTTGACCATGGACTTGTTAATTTGACAAGTGTTTTGAAGAGATGTGAAGATCACAATCTAGTTTTAAATAGGGAAAAATGCCATTTCATGGTTTAAGAAGGGATTGTGCTCGGTCACATTATCTGCAAGAGGGGCATTGAGGTTGATGGAGCCAAAGTGGCGGTCATAGAAAATTTATCACCTCCCTAAAACGTGAAGGGGTTAAGGAGTTTTATTGGCCATGCCGGATTTTATAGGCGATTCATTAAAAACTTTTCAAAGATTGTGAAACTATTAACCTCACTTCTCTTCAAAGATGTGCCTTTTGTGTTTGATGAAGTTTGTCTTGAGTCATTACATAGGTTGAAGAAATCTTTGGTCTCGGCTCCTATAATTCGGGCTCCGGATTGGATCTTCCATTCGAGATTATGTGTGATGCGTCGGATTTTGCGGTGGGCGCGGTTTTAGGCTAAGTAGTTGACAAAAGGCACCATGCCATCGACTACACTAGCAAAACTCTTGACCAAGCCCAATGCAACTATTCAACTATGGAGACGGAGATGTTAGCCATAGTTCATGTTATTGAGAAATTCCGACAATATTTGGTTGGCTCTAAGGTGGTGGTATATACCGATCACACCGCTTTGAGGCAACTCATGGTGAAGAAAGATGCCAAGCCAAGGTTCTTGAGGTGGATTTTATTGCTTCAAGAATTTGACTTGGAGATCAAGGACAACGTACGAACCGAGAACGTGGTGGCCGACCACCTATCTCGGTTAACCGTTGAAGATTATGGAATTCAAGATGAAAGTGGGCTGATTAATGAATGGCTAAGAGAAGATAGTCTTATGGGAGTTAGCACCACAAATCCATGGTTTTCGGACCTTGCTAACTACTTGGTAAATGGGTTTATACCGGATGAGCCAGACTCAAGAGAGAGGAGGAAATTGAGGCATGACGCCAAGAGATATTTTTGGAATGATCCCCACTTGTTTCGTAAGTGTGGGGATGAGATGTTCTGGAGGTGCGTGTCTAGAGAAGAGGGCATGGAAATCATTGATCGAGTACATATTTTGGCCTATGGAGGACACTTGGCCACTTCAAGAACCATTGCCAAGATCCTCCCAAGGCGGATTCTATTGCCCCTCAATGTTCAAAGATATCCACTACTTGGAGAAATCATGTGTTGCGTGTCAACGCACCGGAAACATCGGAAAGAGAAACGAGATGCACCTTAACAACATCCTTGAAATTGAGCTATTCGATTGTTGGGATATAGACTTCATGGGACCATTTCCCAAGTCATGCGGCAATGAACACATTTTGGTCGCCGTGGACTATGTTTCGAAGTGGATAGAGGCGGTTGCATCATCAACCAATGACTCAAAGGTTGTGATGAAGTTTTTCAAAAGCACAATCTTCCCCCGGTTTGGAACTCCACGAGTTGTGATAAGTGATGGTGGCTCCCATTTCTGGAAGAGCACGTTCAAGTCATTGTTGGAAAATAACAGAGTGTGGTATAAGACCGCCCTTGCCAACCACCCACAAACTAGTGGTCAAGTGGAAGTGAGGAAGGAGGAACCTTCAAAGTTAATGGCTAAGAGTGAAGCGTTACTACGAAGAAGATGACAAGGGTCCTACTGAATTACTCTACCTCGGGGAACCCCTTCCCAAAGGAGGAGACAAGTAAAAGTTTTTGAACAATGAATAGGTTTGGTGGAGTCCCTCAAGAACCACCACTTGTAAATCGCATGCATTTAGGTAGTTAATGAAGATTTTGGATTGTTCATACTTTGTGCAAATTGGTTAGCATGAGGAAATGAGGCGGTGTCACCATGAGGAACGCATGTTTAGCCTTCACTTGACCAATTTCCCGATAAGAAGCTCGGGTTTAAAAGTGGAAAACACGACCTAATGATCAAGTGAAGAAGTTATTTTTCTAGAGGAATGTCAAGATGTGATTCAGCAAGCAAATGAGGTCCTTACCAGTAGACCGATAGCCGGCCCCTGGGCCGGGTAAAGAGCCCCATTTCAATTTCAGGAAATGTTAACTTGATTTTCAATAGAGAAGTGCTCCTTACCGGTGAACCGAAAACCAGTGCCTACCACCGGTAGCGAGCACCCTTAATTTTGATGAAAAATGACAAAGTGAAGTGAAGGGAGAGGGGGTGCCGGTAGGACGGCAACCGCCTCACCGATAGAAGCATCCCCATTGAAGAAAACATAAAAAGTTTGGAAGGAAGGAGTTTCCTCTACCGGTAGGCCGGCAGCCGGCTCACCAATAGTGGAACCCAATTTGAGCTAACCACGAAAAATTTTGAAGAAGGAGAACTCGCTACCGGTTGGCTGGCAACCGGCTCACCGGCAGGGAGCACCTTTCTGAGGAAAAACTAAGGAAAATGAAGAGACGGGGGGTCCTTTAATGGTTGACCGGCTACCGGCACCCTTACTGGTAGCGAGCTGCTTTTATTTTGTAAAGAATTTAAATTTTGGGAAATCTGTTAGGGATCCCCTACCGGCAGACCGGCTGCCGGTCCCCCAACCGGTAAAACCCCCCCAGATTCAGAATTAAAACACACGACGATGCCTTAATTCTTTCATTCTTTCTTCTTCATTTTCATAACCTCCTCATCTTTCCTCCCTCAAACAAACACCCTAAATCACAAAACTCCTTCCCTCCTTCACCAATCACTCAACCATGGCCGCCAAGAGAATAAGAGGCGATCTAGCAAGGGAGCTCAAGCCGAGCTTGTGGCACAAATGTCTGCCGCCAAGAGAATAAGAGGCGATCTAGCAAGGGCGCTCAAGCCGAGCTTGTGGCACAAATGGCTACCGAAACTAACCCAGATCCCGATTTTCTCGACGTTGAGTTTGTTACAAAAACTCTAAAAGGTGAGGTCGTACTATTTATGAATCGCACAAATGAAGGGGATGTATGGTATGATGTAGATACCTCATTTCTAAACCTCCCGCCAACCACCCAGTGATGATTGACCCGCATGTTTGATACGCAGAACGATTTTATGAGAGGTCGTAAGTTCATCGACAAGTGATAGAATCAAACACTCGGGTCAACCCCTTGGTCGTCATCTACACGCCAATACGGTTGTTTTGACAGTAATTAGAGTTCATTTGGAGTCCGGGTCAAAAACCGCTTCATTTTCTAAAAACCGTTTTAATGTCGAGTCGGAATATTCCGGAATATTCTAGAATTCTATGGATATTTATTCCTAAAATTAAACTCTATATTTTAAGTAAATATCTTTCATATTTTGTGTTTTATCGAATAAGGAAGTATAGATCTACCGAAATTCCACAATAAAACGCGGAAATCTTTCTTGCTGAGGAGGAAACCTCCGGGCAAAGGACGCAACAGGTGCTGCGCCTCTTCGAAGGGTCGCAGTGCTGATGCGCCTCTTCCCTAGCCCTATTTTCACACTTTTAGGAATATTTTCGTGATTTTTTTCCATATCCGTGTCATTCCTACACTCTTTCACGTGTTTAGTATAAATACAGACCTTCGGCCTCCATATTTGGCACGCGAGTGTTCCGTCCCTTCTTTCTCTCTCTTTGCATTCTAGACTACGTTATTGCTTTTGACGCCTACGTGCTTGATCAATCGACCACGTAAGCTCAGATCCTTCTGAGTCCCAGTCACGTTGCATAGATCGACCAATCTGACAAACTACACTTTTAATCAATCTAATCAATTTACTAAATCCTTTAACAAGGGCACTTTCCACGCATATTCGAGTCCAGCAATCACTAAACGATAACTTTAGTCAATCTCGTTTCGTTAAACATGTAACTCTGAGGGTGTAAATCCCATTTATTTATTGTACTTTTATTTTGTATCGTCTAATGTAAGGTTTATATCAAAAGCACGTTCAAAACCGTCTTAAAATCAATCTTTTAAAACCATTTTTATAAAACAACGGAGGTGTGACGTCGAGAAGAAACGCAGCACCTGCTGTGCCTCTTCCTGAGGCTGCCGCTGCTCCTGGTCTTCTTCTTCTTCCTCGACTTCCTGCAATTTTCCCTTTCTTTCGTTTTTTTGCTCTTTTTGTTATTGTTTCATTATATTGACACGCGTTTAATTAATCTTTTCAAATTATAATGCCTAATTGATGTGTTCATTTTATATATACTTTTACCCCTCATTTTAGCTCGGTTTCTATTGTTTATCATACTTTAAATAGTATATTTTTTAGCTACTCTTGTGTTCTAGGTGTATTGTTGTGTTTGTTATGTGTCTGTAGGAATCTAAGCATTTAGATGTTTTTTCCTATCATTTTATACACCAAGTTCACTAAGCTAAATGAAACCAAGTATTGGACTAAGCATGGAGTATTGGAATGGGTTTTGCATGAAGAAATTGGTGGATCAATATGTATAATTCAAATGTTGTCAACAACCAAAGTCAAGCCCAATTTCGAAGTCCAAGTCAAGATGGAAAGCATAATATTCCTACATGCATATGATGCTCTTTGGAAGCCCTAAAGATTGATAGAGCAAGCATTTATCCGGGTGTATTAAGGGTCATTAATCACGTACATTGGATTCCTCAAGCAATTAAGTGAGGAATTAAGAGGAATTTACCCGGAAGACTACGCCCGCGATCGGGGCTGGCAACCCCGATCAGGGTTGGCTGTCTCTTGAATGCTTACTTTTCACCTTGCTCCCCTATATAAAGGGGAGCCACTTCATAGCTTAGGCATCCAATTTTCTTACGTCTCATATACTTTACATAGCCTTAAGCATTATAAATCTCTCAATAGTTTTCATATTAGTTTTCAATATTGTTAAGCTTGTAGTTCTCAAACATTTAGTTCTTAATACAATTCAAGCATTTGGTTCTAATTTGTTTCTTCCATACAAGTTCTTGTCTATTAAGGTATTTCTATTTCTTGTTCATAATTTTACATTTCTATTTAGTTTACGCATAGTTTATTATTAGTACTTTAATTACATTTCATTAGCATTATTTATATTACATGTTATCTAATTTAGTTTATATAAATCACACAATCATGTTTAGCATTTCTTGAAATATAATTTATAATTTACACTTTAATATGAGTAGCTAAATTTCCTAGTCTAAGGGCTAGGGGAGCCAGGCAAAATAAAGTGTATAACATGTTAAAATAGGTTGATAATCACATTGTTCAAATTGCTTCTATCACATGTTTTCACTATAATGTTTAATCTTTATTTAAGGCCTTATTCAATTGATTAAGTTTGTTCATTCGTTCTAAAGTCAAGAGGCACGGAATTGAATTAGACTAAGAATGTGTAGTAGGACGACTTAGTCATGGACGAGAGTTTCTCTAGGACCCGGTCTATGGTTGACACTAATGCCGTAAGGTGGGTGTCTCTAAGCCTAAGCAATTGACAATGTTTTTTATACCAAGTTTAACATAATTATATATTTACCTTTGCATGTGTGACCCGACCCCCTTAGACTCCTTTTTATAATATAATTTACATCATAGTTTTTGTTAGTTATCAAACCAAACAAACAAATCCAAAACGAAATCGATCTTGATAGAAATCTTCCCATAGCATTTCACAACGTAATTCCCGTTTCCTTGTGTTTGACCCCTATTGCTACATTTGTTGTTTAGGGTAATTATCTTTACATAGGTACACGATAAGCCTATCAAATTTTGGCGCCATTGCCAGGGAAACGGTTTTATTACGTTTTGAATTGTCGATTTTTATCTTGTTTTCTTTTGTCTTGAGGAACAATTGTTCCTTGAAACCGTTACTTAACATTTTCCTAGAAATTGTTGTCTTATGCCCAGGTCCTCTCGTAGTGGAGAATTGCTTTCACCGGATTCCGATCCCGAGAAAACCTTCAGGAGAAGACGACGTTTTTTGAAGGAATTGAAAGAGGCCTCTTCTCCCGTACAAGTTGAAAGTGCTAGAAAGTCTTACTTAGACGATCTAGAAGTTCTTCAAGAGGAGGAGGTTTCTAGTTCATCATCTCCACCACCACCACCATCTACTACCAAAAAGATGGTGAAGCTTTCTGATCACTCAAAGCCCACCGCGGCCATGCTTCCGGCCAGTATCACAACTACTAAAATTACCGCGCCGGAATTCAAGATCACACCGGCTTTCATTATGCTTGTGGAGAGAAAGCAAATTCGGGGAAGTACTTTGGAGGATCCCAATTTGCATGTGCAAAATTTCTGTGATTATTGCTCGATGATCCATCAAACGGGCGTCACTCAAGCCCAAATAAGGGAAATACTTTTCCCTTTCTCTTTGAAGGACAAGGCCAAGCTTTCGATCAAAAGCCTTGACCGCACTGCCATGGGAATCACCAATTGGGAAACATTGGCTCTTGCCTTCTATCAAAAGTTTTTTCCACCGGAAAAAACTCAAACTTTGAGGAGCCAAATCACCGGATTCTGTCAACAAGCTCTTGAGAGCTTATATGAGGCTTGGGAGAGGTACAAGGAGCTACAAAGATAATTCCCACATCATGGGCTAGATGATTGGTTTCTAGCAATAACATTCTACATTGTGCCGAGTCCCGAAGGATTCTTGATTCCGCCAACAATGGGCAGTTTGATCAAATTGACAACGACCTTGCTCATGCCACGATCAAATCTATGGCGGTCCATGATGCACAATATGTCAATTTCCGCATTGTGCCGCTCAAAGGTAAAGAAGAATCTTCCAATAACTCCGTCTTGCTAGCTCAAATTGCCTTAGTCCAACAACAATTGGCGGAAAGGGATGCTAGAGATTCCGTTCAACAACTCAATGCCATGTCTTCTATAAGTCAAATCATCATTTGTGATGGTTGTGGAGGTGCGGGTCATTACACCGTTCATTGCCAAGCTCCTATTGAAGAGGTAAATAGCTTTCTAGCTTTAAGACAAAATGCTTATCCACCGGGTACATTCTCACACACTTATAATCCAAATACAAGATTTCACCCGAATATGTCTTATAGAAGCAACTATGTGCTCAATCCTCAACCACAACCCCTACCACAAAAAAATGCCTATGTCCCTCAACAACAAAAGTATAATCCTGCACCGGGTTATCAAAATCAACAAAGGCCCCCACAAAACAATTACCAACAAAATCAACCCCCACCACAAAATACCCTAAAAAACAACCAAGGAGGAGGTAAGCTAGAGGTCTTGATAGTCCAAATGCAAAAGGAATTGTTGGCTCAAATCCTAAAGAATGAGCAAGCTCAAAATGCTGCGATCAAGATGTTGGAGAAACAAATGGCTCAACTTGCCTCATCTAGCTCCTCAAGGAAAACATGTCAACTACCTCCTCAAGGTGAGCAACCACATGCTACCCTTAATGCTATCTCTTTAAGATGTGGTACGAAATATGATGGGCCATCCATGCCCAAAGAAGATGAGGAGGTACTTGTTGAGTTGGAGATTTCCCCAAATGATAAAGAAAGTGAAGAAGTTCCAAAGAAGGTGGATGATCCACTTGTTGTTGAGAAGGTCAAGGATGTGGAGGATGCTCCTCCAAAGAAAGATGTTGAAGCAAGGATTCCGGAAAAAGTCAAAGTGCCATTTCCTCATTGATGGGCAAATCATCAAAAGAATACTCAATTCGGTAAGTTCATGGAAGTTGTGAAGAATCTCTAGGTAACCGTTCCTTTTACCGAATTAATCACTCAAATTCCATCTTACACTAAGTTCATGAAAGACATTTTAACTAAGAAGAGGACTTTTGATGAAGTTGAAACGATAGCTCTCACCGCCGAGGTGAGTGCTCTTTTGCAAAACAAATCCCCTCCTAAGTTAAAAGATCCCGGTAGCTTTTCTATTCCATGCACAATTGGCACCGATCAAATTGATAAAGCTTTATGCGATTTAGGTTATAGTGTGAGTGTAATACCATACTCTATTTGTGCTAAGCTTAATATGGGAGTCTTAAAATGCACTAGTGTCACATTGTAATGGAGGACCGTTCCATAAAATGCGCTTTGGGAGTTTTGGAGGTTGTGATGGTGAGATTGTCGTCGTGTCTCCCAATCAAACATATTTATATTCTCAACAAACAACTAGTTAGTGGTTAAGTCGAGGTCGATCGATGTGACGGTGTGCTTTGGGTTCTAAGTCCATCTATCTCAATTTATGCTAGTGTCACGATTGATTTGGGTTTGTAGTTGTGTTCTAGACTAATGCAAACAATAAAGTAAAACAAGCAATAAAAGGAAAGATGTAAACAAATGACTAAAAGTGCTAGGATATCATGAGTTCATAGGAGATTCATGGGAGTTGATCATACAAACATGTTCTCTACTAGATGCAAGCATTTATTGTTGTGATGGGATCGAGTTAGTGTATATCTTATAATCCCTAAGAAGGTTTGGGTCCCGGAGCTGAATCGATTAGATTGTACAACCCCTACAAGTCGACTTAGTCCTTCCTAATCAACTATATGCATGGTCTAATGAGACTCGAGTTGGTTTATGTCTACAAGTCTCATTGGTAAGATAAGTGATGGGTAAGAAATGCAAGGATTCATAGGCTTAGCATTTCATCAAACAAAACATGTGCATAAGTTGAAATCACAACAAGCAAACAAATTAATTATGAAAACATATTAGATTAAGCATGAATCATTCCCCATTTTGTTTCCCTTAATTACCCATTAATCCTAGCTAGAAGACTACTCACTCATTATCAAGTTCAACATGCTAATAAGGTTGTTAATCATATTAACAAAGCGAAACATGATGAATAAATGATGTGATTAACAATGATTAAACAAGGGTAAAAGAAAATTATACCTATGAAGATGATTCCAAATAATAAAGCAAAGAATAAAAGAAGAGAACTTGATTGATTGATGAAGAGTTGTCAATTCTGCAATAATAACCCAATAATCTTCAATTACCCAATAATAAACTTGAACAATAATTATGGAAAGATTAATGTGTAATTTGTTGAAAGATTGAGATTAGTCTATTCTAATCTACTCCTAATCTAATCTAAGAGAGGTTTTTCTCCTATAAGAAGGCTTATCCTTTTGATTTATTACAAATGGAGTATATATAGTGGTGCATCATTAGGTTAAGGAAGGGTAGATTAGTAAATAGCATTGCTAAGTGTTGAGTAGGGAAATGCTCCTCTCGAAGAGAGATGCGCATATCGCGTTGCTAGTCCCACCACAATATGCTCGTCCTGAGCGTCTGGAGTCTTGGCACGGAGGTCCTGTCTCATGATCCGAGCGGATCGTCGAGGAGACGCTCGGATTGTGTTCTGCAAGACGGGCATCATGGAGGGGAGACGCTCGGATCTGAAGGGGAGAAGACGCTCGGATTGGGCACGGGACGCTCGGATCTGAGACAGTGTTCTTCTCCATTCTTGTCTGCCAAAAAATCCAAGCGTCTTGGAGGGGAGACTTTCGTCTTGACGGAGACGAGCGTCTTGAGTCTCGGGACGAGCGGATTGGCGGACAGCTT
This sequence comes from Silene latifolia, assembly GCF_048544455.1. NCBI lineage: Eukaryota > Viridiplantae > Streptophyta > Magnoliopsida > Caryophyllales > Caryophyllaceae > Silene > Silene latifolia. The sequence continues at coordinate 68,399,734 of NC_133527.1, read as the reverse complement.
CTCTATTTGAGCTCGAATTGTAAAACGGACGTCATTTCCTCATCCGGACTCCTATTGGAGTGATTCAAAAGCCTAGACCACCTGATTTTTCAACGCTGTTTCATCTATAATACTTTTAGAGCCAAAGGAGCAACTCTTGGTTTTGGTTCCGAGCAATTTCTTCTTGCAATGGCTTCCTTCTCGTCATCCTTGATTTTAAGCCTGTGATCCTTCTATATACTCTTTATTCCTACATCATTGGTCATCATTCTTGCCTCCTATTCATATTAGTCCATCCAATATCATCAAAAAGCTTCTAAATATGCACGGGAGAGGGGGAATTCCGCCTCATTATCTTCTTTCCTACAAAACATATACAATGTAATAGGAAAACCAAATAGGAAGGATTTGATGGATAAAATGGCCATGAAATGCTATATTAGTATGCAAAATAGGTTCAATTAGGGGAATAAATATGTGCACTTAAGAGTCACATCAACTATCCCCAAACCGAACCTTTACTCATCCCGAGTAAAGAGGTGACTAAAACTAGACCTTTATTTAAACTATCCTACTAATATAACCGTTGAGAGACAATTAGCGGGTCTCAATCCGCCCCTTCAACTCACAACAAGACAACCATGAGGTAGGGTGCCTTCTTGCAAGGTAAGGTGGGGCTTGCCAAAATGGCGATACATCCAAGCATTAAGCACACAAAACAAGCAATGGATGCATCTACAAAAGAATAGTCACTTTCCTCATCTAAGTGGCGGAAATTATCTAAAGGGGAAGGAATCTAAGGGTACACATTTCATTATAGATACGGTTTCTTCAAACTACTAAGCCTAGAAGGATACCAATAAATCACCTCTAAGTTGTGTCAAGCTAGGGTACCTTTGTCCTCAATTGTTAAATGCTTTTGTCAAGAGTAGATTCCCTATGGTGTTAGAAACAGTGGAGGATCGCGGAATTCCCCTTCTTCCCTAGACAAGAAGATGGTTCGTCCCCTCTCTACCATGCACAAAATTGGATTCGATGGATAAAGGGATCATTTGTATTTGAGTTTCATATGGGAGTTTTTTTTGTTGTTGTTTTTTCCCCAATTTGTTGTGGCATTTGACATTTTGAGAACATTTCTTTGCCATTTCTTTTGACGTTTGGCATTTCAATATTTGACAACTTTCAACTTTCGCATTTTCTTTTGAAGATTTTCAAACTCACCCCATTTGTAGTGAGGGTGCTTATATTTGAAGCATAGGAGTTTTTATTTTTGTTACTCCTATTTTCTTTTTGATGCAATTGCAAACTTTTTTACTTTCGTTTCAATTCTTGAATTCAAATTTTGAACAATTTTTGTGCCCATTCCCTTTTTTGATGACAAAATGTGGTAGAACATGGATGATGGTTGCATGGTTTCAAGGGTCATCTTGGAATAAACTGTAGCCAAGGAGTTATCACACCGCAAGGTACTCTTGACTAGGCCTTAATCCATGGGTCAAAAGATACTAGTATGACACATCCTAGGGTGTCTTGAGGGTATTCTAGCAAACAAAGTTTCAAGGAGAAAAATTATCTACAAGGGCCTTATATACACTTGTCAAGATTCCCAAATAGGCATTTTCACAAAATTTTGTACCATGCAACTACATGCCATGATGCAACTAACATATATATAACTCTAATGCATATTCTTCTATCAACTATTATGCCATATAAACTAGATGCAAACTCCTAACAACACATAGATACACAAACTGTAACAACAAAATACACCACATCCTCCTTGACATGTAAGCCCATCCTCTTCATATGAATAATGAAAATATATGAAAGGGAAATACAAATTAGAGCGATTATACCAAGCGGTCTTCACATTCCCTTGACAATGCCTCAAATGTAGTGTTGTATCTTTGTGATAAGAGAATAAAAACACAAGTATATACAATTCTACACTACTAAGTTAAAAAACATGTTTTTGGAATTTTTAAATTTTCAAATTTTTATGGATTTTGTTTTTATGAAATTAAAGAACATATTTTTCGGATTTCTCAAATTTTTTAATTTTTATGCATTTTGGAATATAAATTCTCATCCCCCACTTTATTTTGGACATTGTTCTCAATGTACATGTAGGAGTAGGAATGGAAAAGAAATACATGTCTTTTTTTTTTTTTTTTTTTTTTTAATTTTATGGAAATTGAAATACAAATGCAATGATATGATATGAATGCATGCTCTAACTAAATGCAATTCTATATGACATATATAACAAATGAATGCAATCTAAACTATACTATATGATGCATGATTTCTAGTAAACTATGGTCACCTATGATCAAACCTCCCCAAACCGATTTAAACACTATTTCTAGTGTAGAAATGAATAGGTTTGATCATTAGTAACTATGCATGAATTCTAGTTTATATGCAACTAACTATATGAATGATGTGAGATATATTACAATGCAAATTATACTAAATGAACTAACTAATGTAAATGCAAGCTGAATGTATATGTATATAACTAAATGCAAGTGTAAATGTAATACAAAGTCAAAGGATACGATATCTTACAAATGATGGTTTGAGGGAGGACTCCACCAAACTCATTCCATGTTGCCATGGTTATTGATGTTTTCCATGTTGCTCAATGCTCTCAATAATTGGTCAAAGGCTTGAGTACAATCTTCAAACAAGCATGAATACGGTTTGTTCCAATTCAAAATGAATCTTGGCCAAGGGAGCTTGTCACTTACTCTCTCACTCACCTTGCCCTTGGCACTTGAGTCTTTGGAATGCTTCAAACCAACAAGCCCATGATTCTTGTCAACACAAGGTATAAAGTATAGCTCATATTCGTCCGGAGACTTCCACTCACCAACTTCTTCTTCAGTTTTGGTGATGATGTTAGGACTTTGATTATTCAATCCATCCAAGGTAGAAGGAGAATTCTCATTACATTGATGATCGGATACCTTAGGAGTTGAGATTGTGGGTGCCAAATCTCCACAAGCACGTTCATTTGCAAGTTTGTTCTTGAGCTTTTCCACCAAGTACCCTTTATATGATGATTTGACTTTTTGGAGAAAGTCCACCATATCATCTCCAACAATCCTAGGTTCCATGGTGGGTGCAAATAGGTCTTCATGGTCAATAGGAAAGAGACATTCATCTTCCTCATGGAAGCATACCTCAAACTTCTCAAGGATGGGGTCCTCAAGTGAGGCAATATCACAACTTCATTCCTCTTCTTCATTCCATAAGTCCTTGCAAGACACATATTTCGCATAATCTTCTTCCATAGGTTTGTCATCATCGCTATCTCCATACAAATCATAGATAGGAGCTTCACTTTTCCTCACCAACTCTTTCTCCAACACCTCAATGTTCACATCAAAAGTCACACCCTCATACTCACAAAGGCTAAGAGTATTTGGCTTACTCAACCCCGTATCTTCCTCATCAAATACCACACTTTCATACTCACAAGAGTTCAAGGAAATTGGCTCTTCCCACTTGTCATCAAAGGTAACTCCTTCAAACTCGCATTCATGATCAATGTCTAAGGAATGGTGAGGAGTAGTTACTTGTGCTTATTTTATTTGGGCAATTTGAATCTCCAACTCCTCACCTTGGGTAACAATGCCTTGAAGAACATTGTCCCTTTTTTGGCTCTCTTCTAGCATTTGTTTGAAGAAGTTTTGTTGATGTCCTATCATTTGGAGAATCATATTTTGAATGGGTTCTGATGCGTGTATTTTATATAAGGTTTTTACCTCATTTTTACACGCATTTCTGTATTATTTACGTGGCATCTAGCTACAAATACCACCGAATAGCCTACTTTGGTTTGTCTTGTGTAAATTGCAGGAATAGCTTGAAGAGAAGATAAATCAAGCCTAAACTCGTCCCATTTGCATTCAGTTATGGAGAACAAGGAATCGGAGCTTGGAATCTATCACTTTCAAGACGCGTGAGCTGGTTTCGGAAGGTGTCTTAGTGCCTAATCGTGCTGAAATAGCTCGATCGACTACTTTTCCAGTCGATCGAATGCTTTACATAAATAAGATTACACGATCGAGTAGTTATAGTACTCGATCGAGAAGACAATACAAGGAGTTATTTGATCAAGTGGTTTATTTCCACTCGATCGAAGGGTTTGTCGCTTAGTTGCTCGATCAAGTGGTTTATTTCCACTCGATCGAGTGGTTTGGCCTGTAATAGAGTTTTACCGCCTAATTTCGTATGGGCTTTTGTAATTAGGCTTTAGATTAGGTTTAAGGGGGAGATTTTCGTATGCTACTAAAGGGAGTAGACTGCGTAACTTTTCCGCACTCACTTCTACTTTGATCTTTTTTACTGCTTCTTCACTTTACCTTTCTTCTACTCTTTTCTACTCGGATTCGGATTTGTAATTGGTATTATTTCTCCTTTCTTAATCGCAATTATCATTTTGTTCCTACCTTTCTCTCATTGTTTTCATTATTGTTTTATTTAATCCGTGTGTTTTTATTACTATGTTCAATTCTCGTTATCTATATGTTATTGTTGTTGATTCGATAATAATGTGTAGCTAATTTCCTCTAGCTAAGACTAGGGAATCCATGATTATGAAGGAATAGTAATTACCATATTAGGTCTTGTGCTTGTATGGTCTCTATTGTTAATCGCTGCATTTAACTGTTTCTGTCTAATTAAGTCGATGCAATTAGTCATTTTATCATAGTAAACCTTGACCTAGACCGGAAGGTTGGAATGGGCGAGACTTGTAGCAAACATTAGGGCACTGTAGTGAGGGCGGAAGCTAAGCTATTTGTGCTTTAGGGCGAATTGAGACAGGAAGAAGATATTCACTGCTCCTCAGACCATACTTGCATTGACCCGAGACATAGATTGCTTGACTAAATGATCATGGTGAACCGACTATCTTAGCTGCTTTCTTTATTTGCTTAACCCTTATTCTCTTGCTTGTTCTTCTTTATCCTTCTCATTAGTTTAGAACAACCCAAATACAACCCCCCAATTTGGTTACCGTGACGAACATAGACAAAGTTGACATTTTTCCATCTCCCTGTGGAGATCGACCCGACTTCCCTAGCTATATTAGTTAGAGCCAGTTGGTTATTTTTGATAGGTATACGACTACCGTATAAAATTTTGGCGCCGTTAACGGGGAGGTGGCGCAATTTTGTTGCTTTATTTAAGTTTGTATCTCGTCTCAAGGAATTTATTCCTTGAGACTGATCTCATTTTTGTAAAGTTTTTGATTAGTTTTCCAGGTTATCTGTTCTATAAGAGAACATCGTTGCACCTACTTTGCTTTGTAAACTCTATTTGCCAGGATGCCTAATATAGCCAGTCATTCAGAGCCTAATGCGGTTTCCCTTCCAAAAGGTTTCTTACTACCCACTACTGAGTCGGGAACTTTTGGAATCCACCCATCCTACATACAGCTCTTCGAGAGAAACCTCTTTAGGGGGGGTACCTGAAGAAGATCCATGCAGGCATATAGAGCTATTTACGGAGTATTGCTCTACCATTCCTCTTGCTTCTGGGGTGACACAGGATAAAGTAATGGGAGTTCTCTTTCCCCTTTCTTTAGCTGATGATGCCCGGGAATGGTTGAGGGATTTGGATAGGGAGGCAGCCGGTGTAACCGACTAGAGTTCCCTTGCTTTGGCCTTTTACAGACGATATTTCCCACCGCAGCGCACCAATGCTTTGAGAGCTCATATTACTTCTTTTGAGCAATTGCCCACTGAAGACTTGGAAGGGGCCTGGACTAGGTTCAAGAAGCTCGTCCGTTCTGTGCCTCACCAAGGTTTCAAGCGTTGGTTCCTTTGTACTCAGTTTTACAACGGGTTATACCGAAAACAGAGAGCTATTCTTGATAGTGTACCTAAGGGGAGATTCACGAAAAATGTGGAGGATGATCAAGGGTGGCATTTTATTGAAGAGATGGCCATCCATGTTGTCGAATATGGAAATCCCCGAGGAAGTGGGCAAGATAATGAGTTGGTACCAGCTGAAGTGGGAAGTCCTAGCAAAAGTCTAGGTAATGTTGAGATTACAGAAGCTATGGGTGAGAGTGCACATGTATGTGCAATTACTGAGCATGTGGAGATATGCGGTAGATGTGGCATGGAGGGGCATGACCCTATTGGTTGTCTGGCGAGCATAGAGCGCGTCCTTGCTTATCAGAAATACAAGCAAGGAGTTCCTTTTTCTCAATTATACGATGAAATGAAAAATGTTTCTACTCCTTCTACGCCAGCGACGCAGCCGGTCTCTCCTTCTACAAACGAGGAAATTGCCTAACTGAAATCTTTGATGTTGAACTTAACACAACAGTTTGGGGAGAAATGTAGGAAGAATGAAACTGTTATCGTGGAGTTAAGAGAACAAGTCGCGCAATTGACACTCGCGAAAGACCAAGCTAACCATCCACCGACATGCGACCCAGTTAATGCAACGAATCTCCGAAGTGAACTTGCTCATGAGGGGCCAAAAATACTAGAAGACGGGGTCGTGACAGCTGATAATACCCCGGATGATGATTTGGATGAGTTTCTGGACGATATCTTTACAGCGTGTTGTCCAGACACTCGATCGAGTGAAATTTCTTCTCGATCGAGTGAAATAATCCATCCAACCACTCGATCGAGTGATAACCTAGGTCGATCGAGTAGTGCCCAATTCATAGATGCTCGATCAAGTGATATTTTTACTCGATCTAGTGAAAAAGAGGAAGAAATCACTCAATCGAGTGAAGAAGATGGTCGATCGAGTAAGTCTGAAATACAAGAGCTCGATCGAGTGGTTCAAACAGCTCGATCGAGTAAATTCCAAGATAAAACCACTCGATCGAGTGAGGAAAGTACTCAATTGAGTGCCAGAACCAGCGGAGACCCTATTTTTATATCTAATTCCGCTACCGTGTCATTTTCCCCTGTTGTGTAGACGTCACACACTGATAAAGGTAAAGAGAAAGTTGCGGGTTCACTCATTGCTACCAGAGTACCCTTCCCAAGTCGTCTAAAGGACGCGAAGGTCGAGCGATAGTACGGTAAGTTTGTGGACGTTATGCAGAGCCTCGAGGTAACTGTCCCTTTTACCGAATTTGTTACCCAGGTACCTACTTACGCCAAATTCATAAGAGATATTGTGACGCGTAAGAGAGAGCTAAGTGAATTTGAGATGGTTTCATTTATGGAAGAGTCTAGTAATTTACTTTTAAATAAGGCTCCGCCTAAAATGATAGACCCGGGTAGCTTTTCTATTTACTGTGTTATAGGCAATGTAGTTATCGATAAGGCCCTTTGTGATTTAGGAGCCAGCGTCAGTGTCATGCCCCTATCTATCTGCAAGAAATTGAATATGGGTCATCTTAAATTGACTAATATTACCCTACAGATGGCTGATAAATATGTTAGGAGACCCTTGGGTGTCTTAGAGGACGTGCCTGTAAAAATAGGCAAATTCTGTATACCAGTAGACTTCATTGTTTTAGACATAGCTGAGGATGCCCGGACCCCGATTATATTAGGAAGACCGTTCCTTTGTACATCTGGGGCCATTATTGATGTCAAACAAGGGTGTTTGACTCTTGTAGTAGGGGACGACGCCATTACTTTTAGTCTGCCTAGCACTTTTGCTCGGCCAATGATAGAGGACACATGTTATTCAGTTGATATTATTGACGAGTCTATTTATTACTTCTGGTCGGGTTCTTTATGAAGGACCCACTAGAAGCTCTCATGCTTTTGGATGAGTGTGCAGATAACCCAGATGACGATGATGCTGTGTTGGATTTGCTTATAGATGATTTAGATGAGCGTGAACTCACCGATGCTGAGGGAGAGCAAGTGGAACAGATGATCAGTACCCTTTGCTCCATTGAGGTAAAGGTGCCTGAGCGTAAGCCTCTTCCCTCTCATCTAAAATATGTTTTCTTAGATGATACAAAGCGATATCCAATCATTGTTAGTGCTAAGCTTGATAATGATCAGCTGACTTCTTTGTTAGATGTGCTTAAGAAAAACAGGAAAGCTTTGGGTTATTCTTTGGACGATATCAAGGGGATTAGTCCCGATATTTGTATGCACAGGATAGAGCTGGAGGAAGATCACAAACCTTGCAGACAGGGCCAGCGCCGGCTGAACCAGAAGATGCAAGATGTTGTGATGGCTGAGGTAATGAAGCTTCTCGACGCAGGTATTATCGACTCTGTTGGTCATTCTAAATGGGTGAGTCCAGTGCAGGTGGTCCCGAAGAGAGGATGGACTAACGTGGTTAAGAATGACAAAAATGAGTTAATACCCACTCGAGTAGTAACTGGTTGGCGGATGTGTATAGATTACAGACAGCTGAATGCCGCCACCATGAAAGATCACTTTCCTCTTCCTTTTATTGATCAGATGGTAGAAAGGTTAGCTTCTCATAAATTTTTCTTATATCTAGACGGGTATTCAGGGTTCTTTCTGATCCCTATTCACCCTGACGATCAAGCTAAGACTACATTTAGTTGTCCTCAGGGCGTGTTTGCTTATCGCAGGATGCCTTTTGGTTTATGTAATGCCCCTGCTACCTTCCAAAGGTGCATGATGGGGATATTTTGAGAGTATATTGAGTCTATTATGGAAGTTTTCATGGACGATTTCAGTGTTTATGGAAGTGATTTTTCTAACTATCTGTCTAACCTTGAAAAAGTGTTGCAGTGCTGCATTGAGGTTAATCTTGTGCTCAACTAGGAGAAGTGTCATTTCATGGTCAATGAGGGAGTTGTCTTAGGGCACATAGTTTCTGATAGGGGAATAGAAGTTGTTAAAGCAAAAGTGGAGTGAGAAGTTTCCTTGGCCACGCCTGGTTTTATCGCCGGTTTATCAAGGATTTATCAAAAATTGCTAAACCACTTACACAGCTGCTACTCAAGGATGCCCCTTTTGTGTTTGCTGATGAGTGTCTTTTTGCTTTTAACAGGTTAAAGCAGGCTTTGGTCTCTGCGCCGATCATACAGCCCCCCGACTGGGATTTGCCGTTTGAGATAATGTGTGATGCCAGTGACTATGCACTAGGAGCGGTGCTAGGCCAATGGAAAGACAAAGCTTTAAGTGCAATCTACTATGCGAGCTGACCTCTGGATGAGGCTCAAGTGAAGTACACCACCACTGAAAAAGAACTGCTAGCTGTAGTTTATGCCTTAGAGAAATTTCGTTCTTATTTGATTGGGTCAGAAGTTACTGTTTTTACTGACCATGCAGCTTTGAGGCATCCCCTTGCTAAGAAGGAGGCAAAACCACGGCTATTGAGATGGATACTCCTTCTCCAGGAGTTTAATTTGCAGATTAAAGATAAGAAAGGAGCTGAGATCGTTGTAGCTGATCATACAAACATGTTTCCTACTAGATGCAAGCAATTATTGTTGTGATGGATCGAGTTGGTTTATATCTTACAATCCTAGGAAGGTTTGGGTCCCGGAGCCGAATCGATTAGATTGTACAACACCTACAAGTCGACTTAATCCTCCCTATCCAACTATATGCATGGTCTAATGAGACTCGAGTTGGTTTATGTCTTACAAGTCTCATTCAAAAGATAAGTGATGGTTCTAAACATAACATGTGCATAAGTTGAAATCACAACAAGCAAGCAAATTAACTATGAAAACATATTAAATTAAGCATGAATCAATCCCCATGTTGGTTTCCCTAATTACCCATTAATCCTAGCTACGAGACTACTCACTCATTATCAAGTTTAGCATGCTAACAAGGTTGTCAATCGTATTAATAAGGCCAAACATGATGAACAAGTAAGAAATATTAACAATAATTAAAACAAGGATTAAGAGAATTATACCTATGGAGATTCCAAAATAATAATGCAAAGAATAATAGAAGAACTTGATGATTGATGGAAGGTTGTCAATCTCCCAATAAACCCAATAATCTTCTAATTACCCAATAATAAACTTGAATTACTCAATAATAAACTTGAACAATAATTAAGGAAAGATTAATGTGTAATTTTTGGAAAGATTAAATGATAATCTATTCTAATCTACTCCTAATCTAATCTAAGGAAGGATTGATTTAACCTAATGAAAACTTGATGGTTTGATTATTACAAATGGGGTATATATAGTAGAGCATTATTAGGTTAAGCAAGGGTAAAATAGTAATTTAACAATGCTAATTGTTGGGTAGGGAATCGCCGGTCTCAAGAGAGACTCCGGTCTCCTTTTTGCTAGTCTCTCAAGAAATATGCGCGGATCATGGTTCACGTAGCAAGGGAAGACTTTATGTCCAGGAATACGCTCGTCCCGAGCTGAAAACGAGCATCCAGAGCTTCAACCCGAGCGGGTTGAAATTGACCCAAGCGGGTTCATCAGTATCCTGCTCCAGATAGGCTTGACCCACGCGGGTTGAGCTGATATTCCCTTTCTTTTTGCTTTTAAGCCTAAGATGCCTCTATATACTCTTTATTTCTTCTTCCTTGGTCATCATTCTTGCCTCCTCTTCATACTTAGTCCATCAAATATCGTCAACAAGATTCCAAATATGAACGAAAGACGGGAATTTCCGCCTTATTATCTCATTTCCTACAAAACGTGTAAAATGCACTAGGAAAGCAAAATAGAAAGCATTTGACGGATAAAATGGTCATGAAATGTTATAAAAGTATGCAAAATAGGCTCAATTAGGGGACTAAATATGCGCAAATAATGTTCACATCAAATATCCCGAAACCGAACCTTTACTCGTCCCGAGGAAAGAGGTGACAAAAACTAGACCTTTATTTAAACTATCCTAATAATATAACCGATATGAGACAATTAGCGGGTCTTACTCCGCCTCTTCAACTCACAACAAGAACACCAAGAGGTAGGATAATGCCTTCTTACAAGGCAAGGTGGGGCTTGCCAAAATGGCGACACATCCAAGCATTAAAGCACACAAAATCAAGGAATGGATGCATCTACAAAAGAATAGCCACTTTCCTCATCTAAGTGGCGGAAATTATCTACTAGGGAAGTAATTTAAGTGTACACACTCCTTCATAGATGCAATTTCTTCAAACTACTAAGCCTAGAAGGATACAAACAAATCACCTCCAAGTTGTGTCAAGCTAGGGTACCTTTTGTTAGAAATCTATATCTCATTATTTAACATATTCATATATGTTACAATTAATTTAGTCATAAAATTAAATAAAAATCTTATGCATGCAAACTAAAATAGAAGAGAAGAAATCATCAACCCTTACTATGATAATTTCGGTTTTATGGGCACCAACAAGATCTCCTTCTTGTTAGTTCTTGAGCTTTCCAATAAAATGGATGAACAAAGATTCAAGAGTAGAATCTCTCCCAAAAGCATATACCCAAGGGAACCGCTGTTTTATGCACCCTTTGTATTTTCCTTGCTCTTTATGCGTGTTTTGCAGGTGTATTCACTCGATCGAGTAGTTTTTCTACTCGATCGAGCACATTTGAGCTGATATTCACTCGATCGAGTAATTTATTTACTCGATCGACTAGCTGCACAACAACGATTACTCGATCTAGTAATAATTTTGCGCGATCGAGTCCTTTTTTATACCAATTCACTCGATCGAGCTATTCCAAGCCACTCAATCGAGTTATTGCGTCTTGCAGCTGCTACTCTTCGTCTGTTGAGCTACTGCTTGACCTCCTTTGACCTCCCATGTTTATGGTCGGTTTGGGAAGGTCCCTCTTCACGACGTTTTGTAAGTATTCTAACTCCAGTTATCCTTTTCTCCTTAGTTTGCATTTTCTTCCCTATTTTTGGTACAATGAGGGAATTGTACGGTTTGGTTTGGGGAGGTATGCATCCATATCTATGTCTGCATGTTTTCTTGCATTTTCGGTTGCACGTTTATTTACTTCCGCATGCATTGTCATTCTTAAATTCAAAAAAAAAAAAAAAAAATCACAAAATTTTCAAAAATTTTCACGTTTAATTTGAGTCGGAACGTTTGAACTTTGACGCTACATTGAATCCCTACCTTAGCCCTGTATTTTCTTGACATTTAGTTGGCATGATAATGTGCATAATCTACGAGTTTTTGTTTCTCTCTTATCTGAACGAATAGACTTGACTCATGTATTGGCAAGCTACATTACATTCTGAGGTTAGAGCTTTATAAACTGGTGACATTCATGACCGGTTTCATTTAGGATGTGAGTAGTACTCTCTGTAAGGCATGTAACATCAATTTGCATAAGCATGAGTTTAGTCTTCTTAATACCTGTATGCATTCGGTTTGTGGATGGTGACACATCTTAGGAGAGGCAGTTCCCTTTTATTTCATTCTACCCATGAGCCTCACATAGCCAAATTGCCTTTTTGTCCTATCAGCTACATTCTAAAAAATTTCCTACCCTAGCCGAGGTAGTGATGAGTAGCTGTTTGGAATGCTTTGCTGCAGTTTGGTTATATTTATCTGATTTCAGAAGTTGGTGGAAGAATTGAAGGGAATGAATAAAATGATGATGAATGAAAATGAACAAAAAAAAAGAAGAAAAGAATGAAAAGAAAAAAAATTGGAAATACGAAAAAGAAAAAGAAAAAAATCATATGCGAAAAAAGAGAAATTGTATGGATGATTTTCACTCCCATCTTTTATTTATATTTTATGGGGAGTTGACAAGTTTATGGTGTATTGTGAGTTGAGTGCATTGAATTTGCACCGTTTTGTTTTGTTATATTGAGTACGAAGTTGGGATGCAGTTCAATATTTGGATTCGTTGTTGCTAGCCTGGCTATTAACTCCACATATCTAAATTCATCTTAGCCCCTTCTTACCCATTACCTCACTTACCCAAATGTAAGTCATCGGCATGTGTCTTGGTCATTAGTATGGTTGGAATGCATATGTACGGTTGTAGAGACTTTATTCATGTTAACTGCATGCATGTTCTTATAGGTCGAGTTAGGTGAGTGTCTTTAATTCTTTCTATCTTTCACATATATTCTCACCTCGTGCTTAAATTTGAGTGATGAGCGACCCGTGGGAGTCCGATATCTTTGATTCTTGCAAGGTCGACGGTTCTGTAAGTTTGAAACATTGGTTTAACTCGTTTGCACTTATCATTTGCCACTTTGTTAGTTGTTGCATTAAACTGGTTTTGGTGGATGATATGTAGTTGATACGTTGGTCCCGTTCCATTGTTTATTCTTAGTTGCATCCATATTTTGCTTGGGGATAAGCAAAGGATTGGTTTGCGGAGATTTGATGCGTGTATTTTATATAAGGTTTTTACCTCATTTTTACACACATTTCTGTACTATTTACGTGGCATCTAGCTACAAATACCCCCCGAATAGCCTACTTTGGGTTGTCTTGTGTAAATTGCAGGAATAGACCGAACCGAAGATAAATCAAGCCGAAACTCGTCCCATTTGCATGCGTTTATGGAGAACAAGGAATCGGAGCTTGGAATCTGTCACTTTGAAGACGAGTGAGCTGGTTTCGGAAGGTGTCTTAGTGCCTAATCGTGCTGAAATAGCTCGATCGACTACTTTTCCAGTCGATCGAATGCTTTACATAAAGAAGATTACACGATCGAGTAGTTATAGTACTCGATCGAGAAGGCAATACAAGCAGTTATTCGATCGAGTGGTTTATTTCCACTCGATCGAAGGGTTTATCGCTTAGTTGCTCGATCGAGTGGTTTAATTCCACTCGATCGAGTGGTTTGGCCTGTAATAGAGTTTTTCCGCCTAATTTCGTATGGGCTTTTGTAATTACGCTTTAGATTAGGTTTAAGGGGGAGATTTTCGTATGCTACTAAAGGGAGTAGACTGCGTAACTCTTTCGCAGTCACTTCTACTTTGATCTTTTTCTACTGCTTCTTCACTTTACCTTTCTTCTACTCTTTTCTACTCGGATTCGGATTTGTAATTGGTATTATTTCTCCTTTCTTAATCGCAATTATCATTTTGTTCCTACCTTTCTCTCATTGTCTTCATTATTGTTTATTTGATCCGTCTGTTTTTATTAATATGTTCAATTCTCGTTATCTATATGTTATTGTTGTTGATTCAATAGTAATATGTAGCTAATTTCCTCTAGCTAAGACTAGGGAATCTATGATTATGAAGGAATAGTAATTGCCATATTGGGTCTTGTGCTTGTATGCTCTCTGTTGTTAATCGCTGCATTTAACTGGTTCTGTCTAATTGAGTCGACGCATTTAGTCATTTTATCATAGTAAACCTTGACCTAGACCGAAAGGTTGGAAAGGGCGAGACTTTTAGCGAACATTAGGGCACTGTAGTGAGGGCGGAACCTAAGCTATTTGTGCTTTAGGGCGAATTGAGACTGGAAGGAGATATTCACTGCTTCTCAGACCATACTTGCATTGACCCGAGACTTAGATTGCTTGACTGAATGATCATGGTGAACCGACTGTCTTAGCTGCTTTCTTTATTTGCTTAACCCTTATTCTCTTGCTTTTTCTTCTTTATCCTTCTCATTAGTTTAGAACAACCCAAATATAACCCCCCAATTTGGTTACCGTGACGAACTTAGACAAAGTTGACATTTTTCCATCTCCCTGTGGAGATCGACCCGACTTCCCTAGCTATATTAGTTAGAGCCAGTTGGTTATTTTTGATAGGTATACGACTGCCGTATCAGGTTCAACTTCTTGTTGTGGGTGGGTGTGAAAGTGCTCATATTGTGGCATTTGGAATTGGTTGTAAAGTGAGTTTTGGGTGGATGGTTGTTGTTGATATTGAATGTGGTGATTTTGATGGGAAAAATTGGGGTAGTAGTTAGGATTTTCATTGTATGAGTTGTAAGGTAGGTTTTTATTGACTTGCTCCTCAAACTCCCCATACCCATAATCATAATCAAAAGATCCACCATATACTCCATATGTCAAGTCTTGGGTCTTCATTATAACCAAGATAAAGATACAACTACAAACATGGAAACTAAAATAAAACGGTAAAAATGAACCTTGTGGAACAAGTTCCTCAAGGTTAAAGCACAAATAAAAATAGACAAACAAGTAAGAACTTAATCACATAACACCGTCCCCGGCAACGGCGCCATTTTGATTGTGAGATTGTCGTCGTGTCTCCCAATCAAACACATTTATATTCTCAACAAAAAACTAGTTAGTGGTTAAGTCGAGGTCGATCCATGGGATGGTGTGCTTTGGGTTCTAAGTCCATCTATCTCAATTTATGCTAGTGTCATGATTGATTTGGGTTTGTAGTTGTGTTCTAGACTAATGCAAACAATAAAGTAAAACAAGCAATCAAAGGAAAGATGTAAACAAATGACTAAAAGTGCTAGGATATCATGGGTTCATAGGAGATTCATGGGATTTGATCATACAAACATGTTTTCTACTAGATGCAAGCATTTATTGTTGTGATGGGATCGAGTTAGTGTATATCTTACAATCCCTAAGAAGATTTGGGTCCCGGAGCCGAATCGATTAGATTGTACAATACCTACAAGCCGACTTAGTCCATCCTATTCAACTATATGCATGGTCTAATGAGACTCGAGTTGGTTTATGTCTTACAAGTCTCATTGAAAAGATAAGTGATGGGTAATAAATGCAAGGATTCATAGGCTTAGCATTTCATTAAACATAACATGTGCATAAGTTGAAATCACAACAAGCATATGAAAACATATTAGATTAAACATAAATCATTCCCCATGTTTGTTTCCCTTAATTACCCATTAATCCTAGCTAGAAGACTACTCACTCATTATCAAGTTCAACATGCTAATATGGTTGTCAATCATATTAACAAAGCAAAACATAATGAATAAATGATGTGATTAACAATGATTAAACAAGGGTAAAAGAGAATTATACCTATGAAGATGATTCCAAATAATAAAGAAAAGAATAAAAGAAGAGAACTTGATTGATTGATGAAGAGTTGTCAATTCTCCAATAATAACCCAATAATCTTCAATTACCCAATAATCTAAGAGAGGTTTTTCTTCTCTAAGAAGGCTTATCCTTTTGATTATTACAAATGGAGTATATATAGTGGTGCATCATTAGGTTAAGCAAGGGTAGATTAGTAAATAACATTGCTAAGTGTTTAGTAGGTAAATGCTCCTCTCGAAGGGAGATGCGCATATCATGTTGCTAGTCCCGCCACAATCCGCTCGTCCCGAGCGTCTGGAGTCTTGGCACGGAGGTCCTGTCTCATGATCCGAGAGGATCGTGGAAGAGACGCTCGGATTGTGTTGCTGTAAGACGGGCGTCATAGAGGGGAGACGCTCGGATCTGGAGGAGAGAAGACGCTCGGATTGGGCACGGGACGCTCGGATCTGAGAGAGTGTTCTTCTCCATTCTTGTCTTCCAAACAATCCGAGCGTCTTGGAGGGGAGACGCTCATCTTGCAGGAGACGAGCGTCTTGAGTCTCGGGACAAGCGGATTGGCGGACAGCTTCTCAATTTGAGCTCGGATTGTAAAACGAACGTCATTTCCTCATCCGGACTCTTATTGGAGTGATTTAAAAGCCTAGACCACTTGATTTTTCGACGCCGTTTCATCTAGCATACTTTATGAGTCAAAGGAGCAACTCCTGGTTTGGGTTCCGAGCAATTTCTTCTTGCAATGGCTTCCTTCTCGTCATCCTTGCTTTTAAGCCTATGATCCATCTATATACTCTTTATTCCTACATCATTGGTTATCATTCTTCCCTCCTCTTCATACTAGTCCATCCAATATCGTCAAAAAGCTTCTAAATATGCACGGGAGAAGGGGAATTCCGCCTCATTATCTTCTTTCCTACAAAACATATACAATGTAATAGGAAAACCAAATAGGAAAGATTTGACGGATAAAATGGCCATGAAATGCTATATTAGTATGCAAAATAGGGTCAATTAGGGGTCTAAATGTGCGCAATTAAGAGTCACATCAGGATGTTCCCGTTAAGGTTGGTAAGTTTTTCATTCCTGTTGATTTCATTCTTCTTGACATGGCCAAAGATGCCCAAATCCCAATCATTTTGGGAAGACCCTTTCTACATACCGCGGGTGCGTTAAATGATGTCAAGAATGGTAAAATTACATTGGAAGTGGTGACGATAAGGTCACGTTTAATTTGATTAGTGCCATGAAGAGTCCAATGATAGAAGAGTCTTGTTATTCGATTGACATTTTGGATATTGTTGACATTGTTATAGAAGACTCTGCACCTCGATCTTTATCTAAAGATCCCTTGGAGGCACTCTTGTTATTGGAATCATTTGCAGGTAATGATGAGATCGGAAATGAGAATATTGATGCTTTGGAGCAAGAGTTGGATGGAGAGGAGCTATCATTGGAGGAAAGCTAACACTTTATAGGCTTGGTTGCTACACCTCAAGACCTTGAGGTACAAAAACTCGAGCTTAAGCCCCTCCATTCCAATTTGAGGTATGCTTTTCTAGATGATGAGGAGATGTGTCGGGTAATCGTTAGTGCTAAGTTAGATGAGAGTCAATTGGCTAAATTGCTTCATGTCTTAAGGTCTCACAAGAAAGCCATTGGTTATAAACTTGACGATTTAAAGGGCATAAGCCCCGAATTTTGCATGCACCGAATTAATCTTGAGGAAGATCATAAACAATGTGTCCAAGGTCAAAGACGACTAAATCCTAACATGCAAGAAGTAGTCAAAAAGGAAGTACTAAAATTGTTAGATGCTGGGAATTATCTATGCTATTTCCGATTCTAAATGGGTGAGTTCGGTCCAAGTGGTTCCCAAGAAATGGGGAACCACCGTAGTAAAAAATGATAAAATTGAGCTAATCCCAACTAGAATTGTTACGGGTTGCAGAATGTGCATTGACTATAGGAGGCTAAATCTAGCCACCAAGAAAGACCACTACCCATTACCTTTTATTGACCAAATGTTGGAGAGGTTGGCATGTCACAAGTATTTTTGCTATTTAGATGGTTATTCCGGGTTATTTCAAATACCCATTCACCCCGATGACCAAGAGAAGACCACATTTACATGTCCTTATGGTACCTTTGCGTACCGTAGAATGCCCCCGCCACTTTCCAACGTTTCATGATAAGCATATTTTCCGACTTTATCGAGTCTATCATGGAGGTGTTTATGGATGACTTTAGTGTGTATGGTTCTTCTTTTGATGCATGTTTAGCTAACTTGTCTAAAGTTTTGAAGTGTTGTGAAGAGGTTGATTTGGTGTTGAATTGGGAAAAGTGCCACTTCATGGTGAATGAAGGAGTGGTGCTTGGTCATATTGTTTCGGAAAGAGGAATTGAAGTGGACCGTGCTAAGATCCAAGTTATTGGGAAACTACCCCCACCGGTAAATGTGAAGAGTATAAGGAGTTTCTTAGGCCATGCGGGTTTCTACCGCCGTTTCATTAAAGATTTTTCTAAGATTGCCAAACCCCTTACGGAGCTTCTTTTATAAGATGCCCCCTTTGTGTTTACTAACGATTATCTTGAGTCTTTTAATAGGATTAAGAAGACTTTGATTTCCGCACCTATCATCCAATCACCGGATTGGAACTTGCCATTTGAGCTCATGTGTAATGCAAGTGACTATGCGGTAGGTGCCGTGCTAGGACAAAGAACGGACAAGGTTCTCCATGCTATCTACTATGCTAGCAAAATCTTGGATGCGGCTCAAGTCAACTATGCCACCACGGAGAAAGAGCTACTTGCAATTGTCTATGCCTTAGACAAATTCCGCTCTTACTTGATCAGTTCAAAAGTCATTGTTCATACCGATCATGCCGCATTGAAGAATCTCCTAGCCAAACAAGAAGCTAAGCCAAGATTGATAAGATAGATCTTGCTCTTGCAAGCATTTGATCTTGAGATTAAAGACAAGAAGGGGGTCAAAAATGTTGTTACCGATCACTTAGCCCGTTTGAAGTTCAATGATGGAGGTATTGAGTTACCTATCGATGATTCCTTCGCCAATGATGTTTTAATGATGTTGGAAGCCAATACTCCTTGGTATGCCGACATAGCCAACTACCTACTTGGAAGAGAATTGCCACCCAACCTTTCATATCAACAAAGGAAGAAATTTCTACATGATGCCAAGTTCTTCCTATGGGACGATCCAAATTTGTTCAAACATTGCTCCGACGGGCTATTCCGGAGACGTGTCCCATAATGGGATGTGAAAGGGGTGCTAGAAGGATGCCATTCTTCCCCTTATGGTGGTCATCATGGACCATCCAAGACCGTTGCAAAGGTGTTGCAATCCGGTTTCTATTGGCCAACTATGTTCCAAGATACTAAAAATTTCGTGATGGCTTGCGATGCTTGCCAAAGGACGGGATCCATATCAAGGAGGCACGAGATGCCTTTAAATGGTATCTTGGAAGTAGAGGTGTTCGATGTTTGGGGTATATATTATCAAGGACCGTTTCCTTCCTCAAAAGGGAATCGGTATATTTTGGTCGCCGTTGATTATGTCTCTAAATGAGTAGAGACAATTGCTACTCCAACTAACGACGCTCGTACCATGATCAACTTATTCAAGAAGATCATATTTCCAAGGTTCGGTGTTCCGAGGGCGGCATTAGTGATTGTGGTACTCATTTTGGTGAGAAATTAAACAACCCTGATGCCTTATTGGAGAAATATGGAGAATATCATAGAAGAGGCTTGGCTTACCATCCAAAAACTAGTGGCCAACTGGAGGTTTCTAACCATGATATCAAGTCCATACTCGAGAAAGTTGTTGCCAAGTCAGGAAAGGATTGGAGTATGAAGCTCGATGATACCTTGTGGGCTTACCGTACCGCATAGAAGACACCTATTGGTACCTCCATATAGGTTGGTCAATGAAAAGGCGTGCCATCTTCCCGTTGAGACAGAACAAAAAGCTTATTGGGCGGTAAATGAGCTTAACATGGACCCGAAATTGACTGGAGAAAAGCGGTTATTGCAACTTAATGAACTTGATGAATTCCGCTTGCAAGCTTATGTGAGCTCCCGTCTCTACAAGGAGGGAACAAAAAGATGGCATGACAAGAAGATCTTGAACAAGGAATTTCAAATTGGTTATATGGTGTTGCTATTCAATTCCCGTTACAAGCTATTTCCGGGAAAGTTACGATCACGGTGGACCGGTCCATATACCGTCACAAATTTCAACAAGTTCGGTTCCTTTGAAGTGATGACCACCAAGGGCGAAAAATTCAAAGCAAATGTTCATCGTTTGAAGCTCTACCATGAGAATGTGATCGTTGGTGTAATAGAGGAAATGACCGTTCAACCTCTACCAAAGAAAGATTCAATCGACTCAAGCTTCTTACATCGTGCGGGACGTTAAACCAGCGCTTCTTGAGGGCAACCCAAGCTTTTTAATTGCTTTTATTTTTTTTTGTTTTCAATTTTATGCAATTTATTATTTTACGTAGATTAGTAATAAAATACTCGAATTGACGATATTTCTTTTTGTGATTTTTAGGTGAAAAGGAAGAAAGGAGGTTTAGAAGAGAATTTGGCACGCTTCCCCATGCAAGAATCCCGTTCGGGGACGCGGTTATCGAAAAAACGGGACGGAATTAGATTAAACACGGAAGCAAGTCAAACACGCGAAGAAAGGGTCAACCCCGATCGGGGTTGCCAGCCCCGATCGGGGTTGCCAGCCCCGATCGGGGACGTGGTTTTCTACTCGGGCGTTGTTAAGAGTACATGTAAGTAAAAAAAAAAAAAAAAAACATCACATTCTTCATTCATCAACCCGACGCTATCCTTTCGCTACTCTATCTCTATCATTTTTCTTCCTTTCTTCACCTAAAATCTCAAGGAACATCAATTTCTTCATCGATTTTGCAAGAATCATTCAACCATTAACATCAATTGGTAAGTTTTCTTCCCTTTTCTCTTTAATTTCATCCATTTCAATCAATTAAATCGAATTATGCAAACTTTAACTCAATTTGGGGGAATTTGAGTTTGTGCTTTTTAGTACTAGAAATTGATTGTAAAATGCTTCATTCATATTTGTAGTATGAATTAGTTCACTAATTTGTTCTATTATATCTATTTGGATGAATTTTGGTTTGCCTTAAGATGAATTTTTGTCTTAAATTTCAGAAAAATGGCACCACCATGAAGGCCTCCTACCCAAGGTGCTTCTAAAAGGAGAAGAGGTGAGGCGAAATCCTCCTATGCTGCGGAGGATGTGCAAATGGAAGAGGTCCCGGAGTGGCAAGACCCGGATTTTCCCGGAGTGATCTTCAATTCCCAAAAGCAATAAAACAATTAGGACATCCTAAAGAGCAAAGGTATAAAACTAACCAAATATATCAACCAAGCTTCTTTAAACAACATTGGAATTGAGAAAAATGTTAAAACTTTGTTTAAAAATCTTCGTATGAAGCATTGTTATACAATGAATTTTAAGACCTTTCCCGAAGTCACCCTTGAGTTCTCAAGCTCTTTTGAGTTTCATAGGTCTAGGAAACCCGGTTTTGTGCTTTTTGTGACCTTTAGATTGTTTAATGAAGACCATAGGATGGACCTAGCGGATTTCGCTAATATCTTCCAATTGCCTAATAGAGACTTACCTACCGAATCACCCGAGTATTACAACCCCGTTTTGACATGGAATGCCATTTCTCACTTCCCCTTTCAAAGTTGGGACCATTGCCCTCATCAATTTTTACACTATCCCGACATTCGGATTTGGCAAAGGTTTATGGGGTGGACCCTTTTTGGGAGAAATGAGCCTCACTCGGTGAGGAAAATTGAGGTAGATATTTTGGGTGCTTTCTTGAATGTTAATGGTGATGATGAATGGGGAATTAATATCCCCTACCACTTTGCAGTCCACTTGACCAAACAATGTAACCCCAAGAATAGTTGTAATGTCTTAGGAGGGTTGGTTACAAAAATTGCTCACCATTTGTGTAGGTTCAACCAAGAGAACACTAACTTGAGACCATTACTTGTGTCTAGGGAGAAAGGGGTTGGGCTAGATTATGAGTATTTTCTTTCTTGTAATTGTTTTAGGGATTCTTACCCTAACATGGTTTGGAAGATAGGTAGACAAGACTCCATTAGTCTACCCGGAGAAAAGGAAGAAATTAAGGCTTTAATCCACACTAAGCCTTATCATGGGAGTGCCCCTTTTACTAGACCTACTTACAATTTGGACCTAAGAGGTGAGCCAAACACCACCGTTGAGCGGCATGAGAGAGGTCAACCCTCTCAAGCACGCCATTCCACCAACGACTTGCTTTGCATCCAATTTATGATCATTTTGCTAGACAAGGAGTAATCCAACCCGAGGGGCCGCACCCTTCATTTCATACTTATCCTCTGGTTGGATTTCCTCCTCCCATTCCCACTCGCACTCCCTATCCTAACAATGATGCAGGTACATTTACTACATATGCACCCGGTCCGGATTTTTATGGTTCGGATTACGGTGTTGAGGCATTACAAGGAGGCTATGGTGGATATGGTGGCTATGGAGGGTATGGTGGGTATAGTAGCTATGGTGATTGTTAGGCCTGGAAATCCGCAGACCTCACTGATCAGTATCTCATCTTAACCTGACTACCAGTCTGTCAGGATGTCAGGACACAAGAAGATAGGCGCCAGGCCATGGAGAGCACAATGGTCAAAATATCAGGACGATATTAGACCAGGAATTCACATTATAAAAGGAATATACACGCAGCATTATATTGGAAGATCTCGCAGTAAATACAACAATTAAGGGAATAATATTGTCCATTATTACGGGCAATTAAGGAGAATAATCTGCATTAATGTTGGAGTTAGTGTGCTCCACAATAGTGCGTTAACATAATAAATCTCATTAATGTAATATCATCAGATATTTATTTATTTGATCCTCATCAGTTGATTAACGTAAATCGATAACGGTTGGCTGACTAGAGTTTGATGTTATTGTCGTGAGACGGTGGTGATCAACTGACCCCTTTCGGTCACACCTAAAGGAACAAACCCCAATTGATAACTAATTAATTGTATGACATACAATTTGTTTAGTCCCTTGATTTATACACTAAGAGGTTAGTCGATTATTTTTAGAGATATTTCGAGTTGCGAACTCGAGGAGCGACAGTTATTATTTAATTATGCGATAATTGAATAGTAAGTTTTAGGAGACGGGTTTTAGTTAATTAACTGATAATTTACTAAAATTGTACTAATTGATTAATGGGATTAATATTAGTACGTAAATAATATGTGTAGTGGTACACGTATAATTACGGAGTGAATTGGACGAATTAATTATGGAAGTATTTAAACATGATACGATGTTTAAAATAAAAATTACACGGATTTTTGCGACAAATATTAGAACCAACATGGACCCGTAAATGGGCAAATGGACGGTGTAAAATAAGAGTAGTAGATGATTACTCACATAATCATTTCACCTTATTTTGTATACTACCATAATTTATCTTATACAAGATTTTGCATGTGATGTAAGATAAAAATGTAAGACAAAATTGTCCACTAATACACTCCTCCACCCGCCACTTTCCCTTCTACTTCACTCCATCAATTGTTCACATTTTCACTCAACCTTACAGTCACACAACACTTATGCATGTGAACTTTTTTCCTCCAACATCTCTCTAAAATAATAAGCATCTTTTTACTAAGTTGTTAGTAAAACAAAATTAATACTAAGAGTGTTAGTATTGTTAACATATTATCAAGGGTTAAATTTTACTAGTATCTAGTTAATACTTATAAAATTATTTGGGTGTAAGTTCTTGGGTGGATTAAGGAAGGAGACCTTGTACTTTGGAGGTTGGTTTTTAGAGGATCTTCCATATTCATATAGCTCAAGAACAAACTAGTGAGGTGAACTAGTTTGTGCCCTTTTTACCACAAATTCAATGTAAGGAAATTGTTCTTTCCTTTTATGCTTTCATATTAGCATGCATGTTACATAGATCACCTAAATGATAATTTATGAGATAAATTAATTTTATTAGAGAGTCTAATATGGATCTATGATCTTTTAAGTGGTATCAGAGCTTAGGCTAGTAATTTGCATGTTGATTTTAAGCACTTTAATGAATTATGAGATAATTTATAAAAACACAAAAATTGTGTTAGAAGAGGTTTTAGCACGAAACTTTTGAGACATGCATACCTAATGATCTCAAAAGGTTTGTGGAATTTTTTGGTGATTTTTGAAGTTATTTTGCTTTTTTTAATGATTTTTGGTAGAAAACCGAGTCAAAATGTCGCATTTTAGTTAAAAATTGACTAAAATTAGTTAAAAGTTGATTCAGTACATGGATTTTTTATGGTAGTTCATGCATGTTTTCTACTGATTTTATGCAAAAGGTTGAAGGTTGGTTGGATTTTTTTTGCATGTTTATTGATTTTTTGAGTTAAAAGTCGATAAAAGTCAAATTAATTAATCATAATTTCTAAACTTTTGATTCTGCCCATGATAAATTTATGTACATTTAAGAATATTATTTAAATGGCAAAAGTGATTTTGCATGTGTGTTTTCACTTTGTTTTGATGTTTATTGGTTTTAGTGGTTAAAAACCGATAAATATCGATCTTTTTCTTCACAAAATTTATCCGGAATTTTTGGGCAAGTTTTATGACATTTATGTGTTCTCGGGAGTGTTCCAGAATACTAAAAATTTTT
Organism: Silene latifolia; assembly: GCF_048544455.1. NCBI lineage: Eukaryota > Viridiplantae > Streptophyta > Magnoliopsida > Caryophyllales > Caryophyllaceae > Silene > Silene latifolia. The sequence continues at coordinate 68,375,095 of NC_133527.1, read as the reverse complement.
GTTTCAATTTTTTGGGTAATTGTTCAATTATTTTGGATTTTTACTTAAATTTTATGATTTTATCGATTAAATTAGCTAAATTATCACCAAATCAAACTAATAATTTATCATAAAATTAGTGAGGACTAATTTTGAGGTTCAAAAAATTTTGGACAATTAGTTTGGATTTAAATGAGATTTAAGAGTTAATTATTGATTTTTACACGTTAAAAATCGATTAAATCCACAAAAACCGAGATGGATACCAACGAATGATAGATATGGCGATTTTGGCATCATTTTAAAGCATTTTAAGCATATTTATTTAAGTTGAATGAATGATTGTCATTTATTTAAAGTATTTATCTTGTTGTACCTAGTATGGCCTAGTTAATTTTAATCGTTATTACCCGAAATACGATCTCGTATCGTCGGTTTGTAATTAAATACGATCTCGTATCGTCGGTTTGTAATTAATTAATAGTTTTATTTATTTTATTAATTAATGTATAATAGGAATAGCTATGTAATTCATTTGTAATAGTTATTTTACCGGCGTTTCCAAAAGACGGATTACAACGAGACGGAGTCTATTTTTGGAAGGTGTTCCAAATCCCACAATGAAGAGCCACTTATGGAATGAAGAGGCAAGGGACCAAGGAGTTGGTTTCCGAAATGTAATTGACTAGGTTTTATTAACTAGGAGGCCATACTAGGATTTATTCATATGCTTACATGTTTGCTTGTTTTATTTCCGCGCATGCCAAAATCGCCATTCACATGCATTTTATTTTCGCGGTTGTCAATTCACGTCATTTACATTCACCGAATTAATTCACTTATAAGGAATTTATGACTAAATTGACAAGATCTCTCACATAACTAATATTGAGATTAGCCTTACCAATTAGGAACACCTATGAATCTCTTGTTCATTAGAGCCACGCTCGCCCAAGCGGGGTGTTCTTTTTTTACCTTGAGTAAGTAGGGTGGTAAACGGTTATCACACGCTAAAATTGGTTGGACTCAACGGGATATAAGACGGTCTTGTGTTCTGGGGCTAGTAGATGAATTTGAGGAAATTCGTCGACCAAGAGTTCTAGAGGTAGAATTAGTCAACGTGACTTACCGAATTTACGCAATTATGGGATGTTTCGCCCAAGCGATGCTCATTTTTGTTTAATATTTGGGTCTTGGAATTATTTATATAATTTAGTGGGAGGTCATTATATAAATGCTAAAACTTGTTGAACATGTTTTTCACAAGTATTTTTAAAACATTGAATGTTAATTTTTCCTATTTTTCGTTCCTTTTCATTAATGAATTTACTATGACATCGCGCACTTCATCCTCCTTTCATCCTCTATTTATTATTATACTCATTTCGTTCTTTCATAGGAAGCGGTTTCTTTTAAGGAATTCGGTAGCAATGATTGGTAACATGATTTACTAATTCACCTATTTAAGCTTACAACAATTATTGCGATTATTATACAACTTAACATCCATACATATTTAAAAGGGGTTTTCATCTTGCAAACACTTATTACAAGTTTAAAAGGGAGTCACATTTTATCAAGAGAGTCTTGATTTCGGAAGTGACACCTCCGTCATGAAGATGACATATTAGTTTTTAATTACTCAAGAGTAATTCAAATGTTTGCGAAAAGAGTTTTTAAAAACACAAATAATACTCCAATATAATACCGTCAAATGGCTCAATTCGAGAAAGGCCAAATCGATTGTTTATGCGCTAAAGAATTTAGGCATATGATAACAATTGAACGGTTAGGTAGTCCAATTTCGCAAGAAATTGAGATTTTGCCACATGTTGCACTCACTTTATAGTAATTCACTCTTACTAAGTGTATAAAATATCACGAATGACATGAAGAGAGGTCTTCATGAGATTCATTTTTGCTTGATTGAAGCAAAGAGGAATGTGAAAGTGAGTGGGAGTTAAGAAGAATCAACCCTAGATGTATGCGATAGAACAAAGTTGAAAGAGACATCTACTCAATGGATAAGCTAGTTCCACTATCTTGGTATGAGATACGAAGTACAGGCCATTTCTTTGTAAAGAAGTTTACATGAATTGATAAAACGTAAGACGTCTAGCATAAGATGATTTGTATCGAAATGGTGCTAGATTAGCAATGATTTCGATGGGGACAAATGTACCTATATTTGGTTTTAAAAGAATGTAATCATCTATGTTTATACATAGAAGGCATCACTTATGTGATTTAAAACAAAATGTTGTACCTACTCCTATGATAACTTGGTGGTTGGTTTAGACCACTCAAGTGAGAGGAATTTTACATTCTTCACGAAAACTAAATATTATACTATCTTGTAGATTTTATTGTCTGTAAATTCGGTGAACCCAATTTGATCAAACCTCAAGAAAATTCGTTTACACGAATAAACGATAAGCACATCGAACAACCATTTGATTGTGAGTCTTATGGGATGTGTGCATGTATTATGTTTTCTTTTGTAGAAAAGAAACACAAATAGTGAGGTGATTGACCATATACATACGGATGTGTAAGGCCGATAGTTTGTAATATACATACTTGGTTACTTTTACCGTAATGTTAAGTAGATATGAAAACCTCAAATCTATTTAATAAGACATAAAAGTAATTTTTGAAACGTGGAATATTTTCAAAATGAAGTAGTAAACCAAAAGCACGTCAAGATCAAGATGTTGATCGGAAGTTTCAAAGTAATGACTTTGAAGATCAAATGGGTAATATCATGTAATGATCCTGATAATCACTAAGAAGATTGTGAACCAGTTCACATAATACCTTTTCCTTGGGATACCATAGAGTATGGTGTAGTCAAGTATATAAACCGAACTTTATGAGATATAGTTTGAGGTTTTTTCGCAATTTTTGTAAGCTATTTTTCTCACTAAAAGTTTAAAACCCAACTATAATAGCCTAAATGACTCCATACGAGATATGGATAGGGAGAGTCCTTAACTTGTCTTTTATACATTTGGGATCATAAATGTTTATGTTCAGAACCAATTTGTGTATTTGTGACGGTTATCCAACATTGAACCACTTGGTTTTTACTCCTCCAAAACGAGAACAGAGAGTTTGTGGCTCATAATACTGTCTTTCCAGAAAGATTTTCATTTTCTGGAAGACAGAGTGGGAGAAATTTTGAACTTGCGGAAGTCCAAGACCCACAAACTGAGTACAATGCAAGAAGACGTTATTTATTGAGGCTCAGTGGTGAGTACAATGCAAGAAGACGTTATTTATTGTAGCTCAGTGGTTATAAGGAGATAATTTTGCGATAATATTGCGTTACTTTTCAAAAGTAATGAATCTTAAACCCTCTTAAAGGCTTTTCTATAGTATGAAACTCTACGTGATGGCGTGTCACCATGCAATCCGAATTGATCTCCTTGCACACGATGCGATAAGGAAGGAAACACGAGATGTTTTCGAGACTTGATTTAAGGTTAATACTTTGGTAGCTTACCTTGATCTTGTTGTAAAGGTTACATAAGATGTTTAAAATTTGGGTTGGTTATATAGAGTTTTGTGACAACCCAAATGCCTTTATCAATTCGAATGTTCTTAGAAATATAGCTTCTCATGAGGATGAGATTCGGCAAATGAATAATGAAACTTTCTCCTTGGGAGAAGGTTTGTTGATGTTCACTACTACAATCCCCTTACATTCCCGACGCTTTTTGATCGACGCTTTTATAGGCGTCGACCCATTTTTTCACCCCATACCCATTTTAATAATATAATAATTGATTTTTACTTCAAAAACCGCTAGAACTCGTCTCCCTCGCTCTAATTTTATTTGCTAACCTAAAAATATTCATTTCTCGCGCTTCCCCCAAAAAAAATCAAGTCGCCCCTCCATTTCCATCCTAATTAATTAACTATTCAAAACCTAATTCATTCACCGCAGTGGTCATCGTCTCTCTCAATCACACTCATCAATCGTGCCTCTCTCTAATCGCCTTGACATCTGATTGAAGATTTTATTCGATGTGCCTCACTCCTATCGTTGTACAGTTTACGGAGGTCTCCGCAACCTCAGCAGCCGCAGATTCATACACATTATCTCAACTTTATCATGGCGGTAATCCCTTATTTCAACACACTTTCGTTGAATTTATCACATGTTTTTTTAATTATGTTTTGTTCATTTTATGTTGGTCGTTGTTCATGCTTGAATTCAGAACTATTTTAATTAGATCAAATTTTAAATTGAATGATTTTGTTTTGGTTATAAGATTATTGGGTAGTAGGCTTCAGAAATTCATGCTGTTGTTTGTAGTTTGTGTTAGTATTACGGTTAGTGAGGTTTAGATTGATTTCTCCTCCGTCTCGATCATTTGTTTACCTTTGATTAAAATTCCGCTGGCGATGAATAAAAAACAAATGATTTAGACGAAGTCATTAAAATGATGAGTAATGGAATAGAAGAGTTTACAAATTATTGAAATGGTTTCTAGCCCTATGTAAATCCTCATCAGCTAAAAAAGTTATTAATCAAAACCGAAAAACGCTTGTGTTTAATTTATTGATTTCTGTAGTTGTTTCATGGTCGCAAGTCTTTGTGTATTCGTGATATCATAGGAGTAATATATAGGGTTATCTGTTTCATATTAGTTATTTTGTTCATTTTTTTCTGAAGGTGTTTGACCAGCGATGAAATGGGTTACCGTGTTAGCTAGTTAGAAGTATTTTCCTTGCTATGAAGGTCCTTCCCTCTTTCACATTCATTTATTCATGTTGTACACCACTTTGTTTGGTCCGAAGATTGCGGCAACAAGTTGATGGGTGATTGTTAAATGTTAGTTTTTTGAAATTTTAGGGATTTATATCTGCTGCAAACGTCGTCAATCAAACTTTAGCTTAATCACTTCTCTTCCTTTGTAGACTATTTTCAATTTGAATCTTATGATATATGATGCTGCAAAGTAGATTCAGTTTGTTTATTGTTTGAGTCTTAATTGAAGATGGCGGACATCAGTGTACAAGCAAATGAAGTAGGTTGCTGGTGGTCATCTCAATGCTTAATTTAAGAAGGTTTCTGTTAGTTTGTTTTATAGGGAAGTGTACAAGCAAATGGAGTGCTTTATTGTACAGGTGCTTCTTGTTGTGTTTAGTGTTGGTTCTCAGGTACGACTAACATAACTTGGTCTTATCAGAAGACTTAGTAGTAATCCCGAATGTTTAGTTATATCAGCAATGTGTTGCTGAGTGCTAGCTGGTGGCAATGTAACGCAAGAGAAGTAGTGAGGTAGGGGTGCAATTGGGCTTTCATCAATTTCGACACCGCAATGAAGAAGTGGAGAACACAAGTGGTGTTATAGTCTCGGGTTGTCGTTGTTGTCACATTTGTGGTGAAGACATTCCATGTCAATAAAAGTCGATTCACCTTTCAGTACAGTTTTTTTATCTATTTATTTTAGTTTTTGTTTACCTTTTCCATTTATTGTTACAGTTGTGGTTGAGGATGGCGGAGATCAGTGTAAAGTTCAGGTTATAGATCATAGAATTCTCGATGAATGTTGTTCGTGGTGAGAAACAACCTGCCGAGATCAGGTATTTATTCTGTTACACAGGCAATTCACATCCTTTAGTTTTCAGTCTTTTTTATAATCCGATTTATAATCCTAACTCCGCCACTCGGTTAGATGTTGCTTACCATTGCGCTCAATTGTAAGATGAGCACTCTTGCGAGTCTAGAGCTATGGGTCTGCTTTTTTTTAGTGTTTTTCCTCTTTCTTTTCCCAATCTTATAAATATTATATCTAACGTTCCTGATGGTTATGTGAGAGTTTACAACTTCACCGTTTAATCCATAATGTCGATCAACTAGATTGGGGGATGGGGTGTTTACCGGTCCCTAGCTCAGTGACAGTTAGTTTATTATTTCTAGGGAGGCCTCTGGTGGGGTTATAAAACAATTTTATTAGCTGCCAATATGAGATTGAGGCAGATGACAATAAGCCTTACGTGGAAAAACTCATTGCTAATTAGTTCATAGTATATTATGTAGTTATTTATTTATCATGTTGAACTTCTATCGGCGAAACTCAACTGACCATCATAATATGTGTTCAAAAATATGTAATTGAGGCATATGATATGGGATGATTGTGCTCAATAGTTAATTTCTCTGTTGGTTTTAAGGTGCCCCCCTCCTTTTTTATTGATTTATTTCACTTCCAGTTATTTCGAGTTTGAAAACCCCATGAAATTTTGAACCTGATTGAAATTCTTAATTATATTACGACTATGATTTAGTCCGCACTCACATCAAGTAATTAAGTAATCACGAGCTATTAGTAAAATGTTTTTCCTAAATCTTAGTAATACTGCTTTCCTAATGTTACTCCAAAGCAGCCATATGGAGTTATTTTAAATTCTGCAGGCTTAAGTTATTTCGAGGTCGAATCGAAGTATGCTTTTTAATTAAAATTAAGCTAATTCAAATCAAGTCAACCGATTCTTGAAGTGAAATGCTTAGACAGTTGGTTCAAGATATATTTTGTAATCTGGATAAGTCATGTGAAAGCTCAGGAGAATGAGCGCCTTTTGAGATGTAGATACCTGCTTAGGTTGTGAACCGATTCTTGAAGTAGTAAGATAGATGAATTCTGTAGAAAGGGGGTGTATAATTTGATTGAGAAAGTAGGTTGTATATAGTTTGCTTGTGTAACTGTGTTGGACGTGACTTTAACGTTCTTTTTTAATTTCATTTCTACTGAATTTCGTTTACACTTCCATTTAATTGTGAATTGAAAACATCATAACTGAAGTGGCTTTTCTCTGTGTTAATAGGAATAAGTTGGGGCTTGGAATGTACTAACTAATTGGCTAAATGAATTATTATTGTACTAACTAATTGTTGCTATTATGATTATTATTGTTGTTACTTGGTATTGTGTTTATTATTGATATTTAGTATTACCTGGTTATGCTTACTATTATTATTATTTTTTTCTGTACTTCAGCCTTTTACTCTGAATATGGTGTCATCTGGATGGATGAGGTGAAAGCGCTGAGAATTTCTGAAATGAGACCATTACTTACCTGATGAATGATGAGTATTTCAGCATGAGCAGAATGATCAACAAATCAAGCAAATCAAAATGTACACTTGAACTTTTGAAAAGGAAATCGGATTGTCTTGGTTTAGTGATACTTCTCTTGACATTATTTAGGAATGATGTACTCTGTATGAGGAGCTATGTATTTGTACCCTAAGTTTTTTTTGCCAGTAGTAAATTCTGTATTTGTAAACTTGATAAATGTGAAAATTTCCGTTTTTCATTACATGAGAATTCCATATTATCAATATTTGTAGATATTGCCTTGTTAGTACTAGTAAAATTTAGTCGTTGATAGTGACGAAAGCATTAGTAGCGTAAAAATCAGGAGGATGAAAAAGTGTCAAGGATCTTCCAGTACACTGAAAAGCGTCGCTACTTGAAATAGTCACTGACGCAATAAGGCGTCGGCAAGGCTGACGCCAAAAAGTGTCAAAAATTCCTGACGCCCCAAAAAACCACACTTCCTAAAGCGTCGAGAAATAAAATGCCGACGCTTTTAAGCGTTGAAATTAGCCTAAAAAAGCGTCGAGAAAGTAAGGTATGTGTAGTAGTGGTTGTCAATACTAAGAAGCCTAGCATGCTTGAAATATCCCTTTTGTGATCTATATACGTCAAAGAGTTGGAACTTTGGGTTCAATCATGTAGTCTATCAAACGGTATTACTCGAGTGTCGAGATAACATGATGATACATGAAGTTTAGTGGGAGCTAAAGTGAGTTTCTTAGTCTAAATATGTGCTTGACATATTAGTGACTAGAAATGTAGCTAAGGTGATATTTCTTAGTCTAAAATATGTGTTTGACATATTAGTGACTAGACATATTCTCGCAAGAATACTTGAGAGTAGCATGGCGCATATTAAATATCCGGATCTAATGAGATAGATCTCTATGGATATTAGCATGATAGTCAAGAGACTTATGTGATAAGATTCTTGACTCGTTCAAGTTGTTGAACAATTAATATGATCTCTTGTGCTTCCGCTGCAGGATCTATTAAATATGCTAAAAGCTTCTCTCGTCGGGACTTATCATGTTGAGAATATGAGAAGTCGTTACCAATCATTTCCTAGTGAGTGTAACTAGATGATTATCAAGAGCATCCTTGAGTACTTGAGAAGCACTGAGGATTTACTCTTGTAGTTTGGAGGAATTTGTGAATTTCGTGTACAAGGATTACACGAATACATTCCTATGCTTAAAAGATGTTATGGGCCTCGTTAAGGAATAGTTTGCATGTAAGAGTGTTATGTTCATAAAGAATAATATGTATAAGAAGTTATACATATGTGTATAAGAAGTTATACATGTATAAAGCAAACATGTATGAGGAGTCATACATAAAAGATGTCATATGAAGGATGTGTATGTAAAAGTGTTATACGTACAAATCATGAACGAAAAGCTAAGTATATTACAGCATCCGATGTTGTAAAAGAGATAATTGATATCCGGATTTTAATGGAACTAGAGTAGTTCTGCTAGCCGAATATTGTTCCCCGAGATACTTTGAAAACAATGGGAGTGTTTGACTGGCTTTAGAACCAGAGTATAAAAACTTGTTTAGACATGTACTTCGGAAGGCTCTATGTGATGAAAAGATTGCATAGAACAAAGGAAAATAGCAATGGAAATTAGAGTGATGCAACTGTTGCTAATCCTCTAAACAATGCCGTTGGCATAAGGTAGACATGATGGTTATGTCATCTCAATGTGATTGAGCAGTATACCTTAATTGCTGAAGATCGTTATGTAAATATTGGATAGAGTATTGATATTTACATAAGTGATGATCACATTCATTGTTAGAGTTTCTTTAAAAACTCAATTATTCAGTTTGACTGAAAACAAGAATACCTTGTTTATCTGAATAAGTTGTGGAGACAATGTAAAACAATATTCAAGTGAATAAGATGAACATTGTATTTTGTCCCTAGTCACTTAATGAGGTGACGTCTCGAAGTGACTAGATTGTAAGTCGATTGATGGTTGTTCAACACCATAAGGTCATATGTGATGACTGGTCGATTACATAGGCATAGTGTGTGATACTTTGTCGGACAGTGACCATTTAGAGAGTCCCTAATTTCTATTATAGACGACTTGTCGTGGCGGGGATCTCTAAGATTTTCTAATGAGTCGATTCTTTTGACTAGAGACTATTATCTGAGCAGGTGCAGTTTCCGAGTGACTTTGGTTTTTGTCCTAGGTCGTGCCGTGAAAGGAGGCCAAAAGGGCATTTACTAGGTCATGGTTAGCTGTATTGTGCAATAGGATAGATAGGTCATACATGAATTGTCCACCCACGTTGGGTAACTATATCTCAAGGCCACTCGAGGAGTTAATGACTACAAATGCGTGGCCACGCTCGGAAGTAATCTGTGAGAGATTTTTCCGGTCAGGTAGTCACACTCCCGATCGAGAAAACCACACGCGATGTGTTCATATGCAAGTGCGACCTGAAAGACACCATGCATTGAGTGGGAGATTAAAACGGACAAGAGAATTGGTAGCGCACACCTTGTGTCGGACAAGTGGGAGATTGTTGGAGTTAGTGTCCTCCACAATAGTGCGTTAACATAATAAATCTCATTAATGGAATATCATCAGATATTTATTTATTTGATCCTCGTCAGTTGATTAACGTAAATCGATAACGGTTGGCTGACTAGAGTTTGACGTTATTGTCGTGAGACGGTGCTGATCAACTGACCCCTTTCGGTCACACCTAAAGGAACGAACCCCAATTGATAACTAATTAATTGTATGAGATACAATTTGTTTAGTCCCTTGATTTATAGACTAAGAGGTTAGTCGATTATTTTTAGAGAAATTTCGAGTTGCGAACTCGAGGAGCGACAGTTATATTTAATTATGCGATAATTGAATAGTAAGTTTTGGGAGACGGGTTTTAGTTAATTAACTGATAATTTACTAAAATTGTACTAATTGATTAATGTGATTAATATTAGTACGTAAATAATATGTGTAGTGGTACACGTATATTTACGGAGTGAATTGGACGAATTAATTATGGAAGTATTTAAACATGATACGATGTTTAAAATAAAAATAACACGGATTTGTGCGACAAATATTAGAACCAACATGGACCCGTAAATGGGCAAATGGACCATGTAAAATAAGAGTAGTGGATGATTACTCACATAATCATTTCACCTTATTTTGTATACTACCATAATTTATCTTATACAAGATTTTGCATATGATGTAAGATAAAAATGTAAGACAAAATTGTCCACTAACACACTCCTCCACCCGCCACTTTCCCTTCTACTTCACTCCATTAATTGTTCACATTTTCACTCAACCTTACTACTACACACAACACTTATGCATGTGAACTTTTTTCCTCCAACATCTCTCTAAAATAATAAGCATCTTTTTACTAAGTTGTTAGTAAAACAAAATTAATACTAAGAGTGTTAGTATTATTAACATATTATCAAGGGTTAAATTTTACTAGTATCTAGTTAATACTTATAAAATTATTTGGGTGTAAGTTCTTGGGTGGATTAAGGAAGGAGACCTTCTACTTTGGAGGTTGGTGTTTGGAGGATCTTCCATATTCATATAGCTCAAGAACAAACTAGTGAGGTGAACTAGTTTGTGCCCTTTTTACCACAAATTCAATGTAAGGAAATTGTTCTTTCCTTTTATGCTTTCATATTAGCATGCATGTTACATAGATCACCTAAATGATAATTTATGAGATAAATTAATTTTATTAGAGAGTCTAATATGGATCTATGATCTTTCAATTAATTCCAGCATCAAGCAGCCGTTCAGCTAGAGCTTATATAAGGAGCATTTGGGAAATACTTTAGAGATCATCAACACAAGACAAAGGACACTTCTACGCATACAATACTTAGAGAAATACTACAAATATTTTCATTGTCATACTTTTACTCTCCCAATTACATAGTGAAATCTTCTCCTGGCTTGGTGCCCGTGGTTTTTTCCCATTCAAGGGATTTCCACGTACAATATTCCTTGTTTTGTTGTTGTTATTTTTATTATATTCATATCCCTATATCTCACCCTGACGACCTGACGACCTGACTAACGGACCATACAGAGCTAGTTAACCCTACTAAAATCTACCCTGACCGGATTTCGCCTTGCGCAAAATCCACACAAAATAATTGGCGACCACCATGGGGCATCTAGCTCTTTATATCCTTTTTTCTCATCTCACAAAAACTCAAAAATCCTACAAAAATGGCCCAACCTACCATTGAAGAACAATTAAATGCAGCTCTCCAGCAAATCACTGAGTTGGAAAGCTTGAAAGAAAAGGTAGCCCAAACTGAAGCAGAAATCTTGCAACTAAGAGAATTTGAGTCAGCTCTGAAACAAAAATTAGAGAAAACCCAAGGAGCAGGCTCTAGATTCCAGCCAGGAACCCCATTTGCATCAATCATCAAAAACATTGATTTCTCCAGTTTTGAGAGCCCAATTGGTTCTAAATTCATTAATGTTGATGATGACGGTGAACCAAAGAAAGATGATGAAAAACCTGATGAATCTGCAGCATCTATCATGATGGTATTAGTTCAGGAGATCAAGAAACTCAATGAATAATTTGATAAGATACCTGGAGTACCTGCCAGCATGGAAGAAGCTGCTCCTGACAGTTATGCTGATTCGCCTTTCATAGACGAAATAGCAAAAGTAGATTTAACAAAGAAGTTTGTGGTCCCATCCATAAGGGTCTATGATGGAACCACAGATCCACAAAATCACGTGGCTCTCTATAAACAAAAATGTTAACTGCATCTATCCCTAGCGAATTTAGACAAGTTTGCATGTGCAAGGGATTTGGAACGACCCTGACTGGCCCTGTTCTGCAATGGTACATCAACCTGCCAACTGGGAGCATCCATTCCTTCGCCAACCTGATCAACAGCTTCAACCAGCAGTTTACGAGTAGCAGGGAGTTGGTGAAACGATCCAGCGACCTTTAACGAATCACACAGAATCCTGATGAAACTCTCAGGACATTCCTTGCAAGATTCAAGAATTAGAAGGTATCCATTCCCAGATGTGACGTTGGAATAGCAGTGGAGGCATTCAGGCAGGGGTTACTACCATATAGTGACTTGTACAGCGAGCTCACTAAATATCCCTGCAACACCATCGAGGACGTCCAGCTCAAGACTCTTGCCTTTATCAGGCTAGAAGAAGATAAAAGCTATAAACTTGGAACACCCAGTGGACCAAAGGATTACGAATGAAGTAGTAGGAAGAGCAATAAAGGAAACAACTATATGCCTACTCCATATTCCAGGCCAAATCAATCAGAAGTTAACCTGGCTCATGAGTATCAAAGTAAGGTTAAAGTTTATCCACCTATTTCCGAGCATAACTTCAGTGTTGATATTGTAGGATTAATCCAGAGACTTGACAACATGGGATCAGCAGTCAGATGACCCAGGAAGTCGGAAAATCCCAACCCCATAAGGGACAATTCCAAATGGTGCGAATTCCACATGGACATTGGACACTCGACGGATGACTGTTTCACCCTGAGGAAAGAAGTGGCTTACCTGCTGAAATCCGGATACCTAAAAGACCTAATCAAGACGAAAGGGAGGAATGCGAAACAGGGCAAAGAGGATCAGTAGCACAAGCAGGATCGCAACCTACGTCCACCACCTCCAATATATGAAGTAAAATCATATCTGGTGGATCAGAAATCTGCGGCCTGACCAGTTTAGCGGCAAAAAAGATAGCCAGAACGCCAAGGACTGTCTCACCCTGCAAACCAGACCAAATCCCAACAATCACATTCAATGATTGTGACCTAGTACCTATTCCTGATGTTCATCATGATGTCCTGGTAATTTCTATTCAGATTGGAACCGCCACAGTGAGAAGGATCCTGGTAGATGGAGGCAGCTCAGTAAACTTGATCATGCTTGACGTGCTGAAAGCCATGAAGATCAACGAGGACTAAATCACCAAAAAATCCAGTGTCCTAGTAGGATTCAGTGGCGAAACCAGGAGCACTATAGGAGAAATCCACCTCCCAACTTACGTTGAAGGAGTCTCATCTTATGAGAAGTTTGGAGTCCTTGATTTCCTGTCATCTTACAAAGCGATCTTGGGTAGACTCTGGATCTATAATGTCAAGGCTGTACCATCAACCTATCACCAGTGTATCAAGATACCAACAGAATGGGGGATATCCACAGTAAAAAAGGATCACAAGGCAGCCCAGGAATGCTACACAACAGCTTTGAAGCCTTCCAAGGCAGGTAAGTCCCTTGCATTGCAATTACAGTACCCTGTCAGAAGCACTTATGTAGCACCTCCCAGAATGGAAACAAATCATGTAATTCTGGACCCTGAGTACACTAACAGGTATTTTTTAGTAGGATCTGACGCCCTAGATAGTGTCAGGTCTGAACTGGTAAAGTTCCTTAAAAATTAATCATCTTGGTTTTCTTTGTCACATTTTGATATGACTGGAATTAGCGCTGATATAATTACGCATAAGCTCAATGTTGACCCATCTTTTAAGCCTGTACAACAGAAAAGGGGGAAATTTACAGCTGAAAGAAACCATAATTAACGAGGAAGTAGAAAAACTCTTGGATATGGCAATGATCAGGGAAGTAATGTACCCTGAGTGGCTGGCTAACGTGGTTGTTGTGCAGAAAAAGAATGGAAAGTGGAGAGTATGTGTAAACTACACTGACCTGAACAAAGCTTATCCCGAAGATCCATTTCCTTTACCACATATTGATGCCATGGTAGACGCCACAGCAGGCCATGAAATGCTGACATTCATGGACGCTTCCAGTGGATTCAATCAAATAAAGATGCACCCTGCTGACCAGGAGAGTACTGCATTCATTACAGACCGAGGCATATACTGTTACAATGCAATGCCTTTCGGCCTGAAGAATGCAGGGGCAACGTACCACCGCCGGGTCAACATGATGTTTAAAGACCAAATAGGTGATATCATGGAGGTGTACATAGACGACATGGTGGTGAAATCCAAAAATGCAGAATAATCATGTGAAACATTTGGAAATAGCGTTCAAGATATTGGAGAAATACAACATGAAGCTCAATCCTGCAAAATGCCACTTTGGAGTCTCGGCAGGCAAATTCCTTAGATACATAGTCACAAAGAGAGGTATAGAAGCCAGCCCTGAACAGATAAAAGCTATCCTGGAACTGCAATCACCCAAATCCGTCAAGGATATCCAAAAATTGACAGGCCGGGTAGCTGCCCTGAACCGTTTCCTATCGAGATCCTCTGAGAGATGCAAAAAATTTTACAAAGAAGATTTAACAAAGAAGTTTGTGATCCCATCCATAAGGTTCTATGATGGAACCACGGATCCACAAAATCACGTGGCTCTCTATAAACAAAAATGTTGGTTGCATCTATCCCCAGTGAATTTAGACAAGTTTGCATGTGCAAGGGATTTGGAGCGACCCTGACTGGCCCTGTTCTGCAATGTTACATAAACCTGCCAACTGGGAGCATCCATTCCATCACCAACCTGATCAATAGCTTCAACCAGCAGTTTACGAATAGCAGGGAGTTGGAGAAACGATCCAGCGACCTTTAACGAATCACACAGAAGCCTGATGAAACTCTCAGGACATTCCTTGCAAGATTCAAGAATTAGAAGGTATCCATTCCCAGATGTGACGTTGGAATAACAGTGAAGGCATTCAGGCAGGGGTTACTACCATATAGTGACTTGTACAGCGAGCTCACTAAATATCCCTGCAACACCTTCGAGGACGTCCAGCCCAAGACTCTTGCCTTTATCAGGCTAGAAGAAGATAAAAGCTATAAACTTGGAACACCCAGTGGACCAAAGGATTACAAAAGGAGTAGTAGGAAGAGCAATAAAGGAAACAGCTTTACCTACTCCATATTCCAGGCCAAATCAATCAGAAGTTAACCTGGCTCATGAGTATCAAAGTAAGGTTAAAGTTTATCCACCTATTTCCGAGCATAACTTCAGTGTTGATATTGTAGGATTAATCCAGAGACTTGACAACATGGGATCAGCAGTCAGATGGCCCAGGAAGTCGGAAAATCCCAACCCCAGAAGGGACAATTCCAAATGGTGCTAATTCTTCATGGACATTGGACACTCGACGGATGACTGTTTCACCCTGAGGAAAGAAGTGGCTTACCTGCTGAAATCCGGATACCTAAAAGACCTAATCCAGACGAAAGGCAGGAATGCGAACCAGGGCAAAGAGGATCAGTAGCACAAGCAGGATCGCAACCTACCTCCACCACCTCCAATATACGAAGTAAAATTCATATCTGGTGGATCAGAAATCTGCGGCCTGACAAGTTTAGCGGCAAAAAAGATAGCCAGAACGCCAAGGACTGTCTCACCCTACAAACCAGACCAAATCCCAACAATCACATTCAATGATTGTGACCTAACACGTATTCCTGATGTTCATCATGATGGCCTGGTAATTACTATGCAGATTGGAACCGCCACAGTGAGAAGGATCGTGGTAGACGGAGGCAGCTCAGTAAACTTGATCATGCTTGACGTGCTGAAACCCATGAAGATCAACGAGGACCAAATCACCAAAAAATCCAGTGTCCTAGTAGGATTCAGTGGCGAAACCAGGAGCACTATAGGAGAAATCCACCTCCCAACTTACGTTGAAGGAGTCTCATCTTATGAGAAGTTTGGAGTCCTTGATTTCATGTCATCTTACAAAGCGATCTTGGGTAGACCCTGGATACATAATGTCAAGGCCGTACCATCAACCTATCACAGAGTGTATCAAGATACCAACAGAATGGGGCATAGCCACAGTCAAAGGGGATCACAAGGCAGCCCAGGAATGCCACACAACAGCTTTGAGGCCTTCCAAGGCAGGTAAGTCCCTTGCATTGCAATTACAGTACCCTGTTAGAAGCACTTATGTAGCACCTCCCAGAATGGAAACAGATCAAGTAATTCTGGACCCTGAGTACCCTAACAGGTATTTTTTAATAGGATCTGACGCCCTAGATAGTGTCAGGTCTGAACTGGTAAAGTTCCTTAAAAATAAATCATCTTGGTTTGCTTGGTCACATTTTGTTATGACTGGAATTAGCGCTGATATAATTACGCATAAGCTCAATGTTGACCCATCTTTTAAGCCTGTACAACAGAAAAGGAGAAAATTTGCAGCTGAAAGAAAACCATAATTAACGAGGAAGTAGAAAAACTCTTCGATATGGGAATGATCAGGGAAGTAATGTACCCTGAGTGGCTGGCTAACGTGGTTGTTGTGCAGAAGAAGAATGGAAAGTGGAGAGTATGTGTAAACTACACTGACCTGAATAAAGCTTGTCCCGAAGATCCATTTCCTTTACCACATATTGATGCCATGGTAGACGCCACAGCAGGCCATGAAATGCTGACATTCATGGACTCTTCCAGTGGATTCAATCAAATAAAGATGCACCCTGCTGACCAGGAGAGTACTGCATTCATTACAGACCGACGCATATACTGTTACAATGCAATGCCTTTCGGCCTGGAGAATGCAGGAGCAACGTACCACCGCCGGGTCAACATGATGTTTAAAGACCAAATAGGTGATATCATGGAGGTGTACATAGACGACATGGTGGTGAAATCCAAAAATGCAGAAGATCATGTGAAACATTTGGAAATAGCGTTCGAGATATTAGAGAAATACAACATGAAGCTCAATCCTACAAATTGCCACTTTAGAGTCTCAGCAGGCAAATTCCTTGGATACATAGTCACAAAGAGAGGCATAGAAGCCAGCCCTGAACAGATAAAAGCTATCCTGGAACTGCAATCACCCAAATCCGTCAAGGATATCCAAAAATTGACAGGCCGGGTAGCTGCCCTGAACCGTTTCATATCGAGATCCTCTGAGAGATGCAAAAATTTTTACAAAGAAGATTTAACAAATTAGTTTGTGGTCCCATCCATAAGGTTCTATGATGGAACCACGGATCCACAAAATCACGTGGCTCTCTATAAACAAAAATGTTGGCTGCATCTATCCCCAGCGAATTTTGACAAGTTTGCATGGGCAAGGGATTTGGAACGACCCTGACTGGCCCTGTTTTGCAATGGTACATCAACCTGCCAACTGGGAGCATCCATTCCTTCGCCAACCTGATCAACAGCTTCAACCAGCAGTTTACGAGTAGCAGGGAGTTGGAGAAACGATCTAGCGACGTTTAACGAATTACACAGAAGCCTGATGAAACTTTTAGGACATTCCTTGCAAGATTCAAGAATTAGAAGGTATCCATTCCCAGATGTGATGTTGGAATAGCAGTGGAGGCATTCAGGCAGGGGTTACTACCATATAGTGACTTGTACAACGAGCTCACTAAATATCCCTGCAACACCTTCGAGGACGTCCAGCCCAAGACTCTTGCCTTTATCAGGCTAGAAGAAGATAAAAGCTATAAACTTGGAACACCCAGTGGACCAAAGGATTACGAAAGGAGTAGTAGGAAGAGCAATAAAGGAAACAGCTATATGCCTATTCCATATTCCAGGCCAAATCAATCAGAAGTTAACCTGGCTCATGAGTATCAAAGTAAGGTTAAAGTTTATCCACCTATTTCCGAACATAACTTGAGTGTTGATATTATAGGATTAATCCAGAGACTTGACAACATGGGATCAGCAGTCAGATGGCCCAGGAAGTCGGAAAATCCCAACCCCAGAAGGGACAATTTCAAATGGTGCGAATTCCACATGGACATTGGACACTCGACAGATGACTGTTTCACTCTGAGGAAAGAAGTGGCTTACCTGCTGAAATCCGGATACCTAAAAGACCTAATCAAGACGAAAGGCAGGAATGCAAACCAGGGCAAAGAGGAATAGTAGCACAAGCAGGATCGCAACCTACCTCCACCACCTCTAATATACAAAGTAAAATTCATATCTGGTGGATCAGAAATCTACGGCTTGACCAGTTCAACGGCAAAAATATAGCCAGAACGCCAAGGACTGTCTCACCCTACAAACCAGACCAAATCCCAACAATCACATTCAATGATTGTGACCTTGTACGTATTCCTGATGTTCATCATGATGGCCTGGTAGTTTCTATGCAGATTGGAACCGCCACAGTGAGAAGGATCCTGGTAGACGGAGGCAGCTCAGTAAACTTGATCATGCTTGACGTGCTGAAAGCCATGAAGATCAACGAGGACCAAATCACCAAAAAATCCTGTGTCCTAGTAGGATTCAGTGGCGAAACCGGGAGCACTATTGAGAAATCCACCTCCCAACTTACGTTGAAGGAGTCTCATCTTATGAGAAGTTTGGAGTCCTTGATTTCCTGTCATCTTACAAAGCGATCTTGGGTAGACCCTTAATCCATAATGTCAAGGCCGTACCATTAACCTATCACCAGTGTATCAAGATACCAACAGAATGGGGCATAGCCACAGTCAAAGGGGATCACAAGGCAGCCCAGGAATGCTACACAACAGCTTTGAAGCCTTCCAAGGTAGGTAAGTCCCTTGCATTGCAATTACAGTACCCTGTCAGAAGCACTTATGTAGCACCTCCCAGAATGGAAACAGATCAAGTAATTCTGGACCCTGAGTACCCTGACAGGTATTTTTTAGTAGGATCTGACGCCCTAGATAGTGTCAGGTCTGAACTGGTAAAGTTCCTTAAAAATAAATCATCTTGGTTTGCTTGGTCACATTTTGATATGACTGGAATTAGCGCTGATATAATTACGCATAAGCTCAATGTTGACCCATCTTTTAAGCCTGTACAACATAAAAGGAGGAAATTTGCAGCTGAAAGAAAACCATAATTAACGAGGAAGTAGAAAAACTCTTCGATATGGGAATGATCAGGGAAGTAATGTACCCTGAGTGGCTGGCTAACGTGGTTGTTGTGCAGAAGAAGAATGGAAAGTGGAGAGTATGTGTAAACTACACTAACCTAAACAAAGCTTGTCCCGAAGATCCATTTCCTTTACCACATATTGATGCCATGGTAGACGCCACAGCAGGCCATGAAATGCTGACATTCATGGACGCTTCCAGTGGATTCAATCAAATAAAGATGCACCCTGCTGACCAGGAGAGTACTGCATTCATTACAGACCGAGGCATATACTGTTACAATGCAATGCCTTTCGGCCTGAAGAATGCAGGAGCAACGTACCACCGCCGGGTCAACATGATGTTTAAAGACCAAATAGGTGATATCATGGAGGTGTACATAGACGACATGGTGGTGAAATCCAAAAATGCAGAAGATCATGTGATACATTTGGAAATAGCGTTCGAGATATTGGAGAAATACAACATGAAGCTCAATCCTGCAAATTGCCACTTTGGAGTCTCATCAGGCAAATTCCTTGGATACATAGTCACAAAGAGAGGCATAGAAGCCAGCCCTGAACAGATAAAAGCTATCCTGGAACTGCAATCACCCAAATCCGTCAAGGATATCCAAAAATTGACAGGCCGGGTAGCTGCCCTGAACCGTTTCATATCGCGATCCTCTGAGAGATGCAAAAATTTTTACAAAGAAGATTTAACAAATAAGTTTGTGGTCCCATCCATAAGGTTCTATGATGGAACCACGGATCCACAAAATCACGTGGCTCTCTATAAACAAAAATGTTGGCTGCATCTATCCCCAGCGAATTTAGACAAGTTTGCATGGGCAAGGGATTTAGAACGACCCTGACTGGCCCTGTTCTGCAATGGTACATCAACCTGCAAACTGGGAGCATCCATTCCTTCGCCAACCTGATAAACAGCTTCAACCAGCAGTTTACGAGTAGCAGGGAGTTGGAGAAACGATCCAGCTACGTTTAACGAATTACACAGAAGCCTGATGAAACTCTCAGGACATTCCTTGCAAGATTCAAGAATTAGAAGGTATCCATTCCCAGATGTGACGTTGGAATAGCAGTGGAGGCATTCAGGCAGGGGTTACTACCATATAGTGACTTGTACAACGAGCTCACTAAATATCCCTGCAACACCTTCGAGGACGTCCAGCCCAAGACTCTTGCCTTTATCAGGCTAGAAGAAGATAAAAGCTATAAACTTGGAACACCCAGTGGACCAAAGGCTTACGAAAGGAGAAGTAGGAAGAGCAATAAAGGAAACAGCTATATGCCTACTCCATATTCCAGGCCAAATCAATCAGAAGTTAACCTGGCTCATGAGTATCAAAGTAAGGTTAAAGTTTATCCACCTATTTCCAAACATAACTTCAGTGTTGATATTATAGGATTAATCCAGAGACTTGACAACATGGGATCAGCAGTCAGATGGCCCAGGAAGTCGGAAAATCCCAACCCAGAAGGGACAATTCCAAATGGTGCGAATTCCACATGGACATTGGACACTCGACGGATGACTGTTTCACTCTGAGGAAAGAAGTGGCTTACCTGCTGAAATCCGGATACCTAAAAGACCTAATTAAGACGAAAGGCAGGAATGCGAACCAGGGCAAAGAGGATCAGTAGCACAAGCAGGATCGCAACCTACCTCCACCACCTCTAATATACGAAGTAAAATTCATATCTGGTGGATCAGAATTCTACGGCCTGACCAGTTCAGCGGCAAAAAAGATAGCCAGAACGCCAAGGACTATCTCACCCTACAAACCAGACCAAATCCCAACAATCACATTCAATGATTGTGACCTCGTACGTATTCCTGATGTTCATCATGATGGCCTGGTAATTTCTATGCAGATTGGAACCGCCACAGTGAGAAGGATCCTGGTAGACGGAGGTAGCTCAGTAAACTTGATCATGCTTGACGTGCTGAAAGCTATGAAGATCAACGAGGACCAAATCACCAAAAAATCCAGTGTCCTAGTAGGATTCAGTGGCGAAACCAGGAGCACTATTGGAGAAATCCACCTCCCAACTTACGTTGAAGGAGTCTCATCTTATGAGAAGTTTGGAGTCCTTGATTTCCTGTCATCTTACAAAGCGATCTTGAGTAGACCCTTGATCCATAATGTCAAGGCCGTACCATCAACCTATCACCAGTGTATCAAGATACCAACAGAATGGAGCATAGCCACAGTCAAAGGGGATCACAAGGCAGCCCAGGAATGCTACACAACAGCTTTGAAGCCTTCCAAGGTAGGTAAGTCCCTTGCATTGCAATTACAGTACCCTGTCAGAAGCACTTATGTAGCACCTCCCAGAATGGAAACAGATCAAGTAATTCTGGACCCTGAGTACCCTGACAGGTATTTTTTAGTAGGATCTGACGCCCTAGATAGTGTCAGGTCTGAACTGGTAAAGTTCCTTAAAAATAAATCATCTTGGTTTGCTTTGTCACATTTTGATATGACTGGAATTAGCGCTGATATAATTACACATAAGCTAAATGTTGACCCATCTTTTAAGCCTGTACAACAGAAAAGGCGAAAATTTGCAGCTGAAAGAAAACCATAATTAACGAGGAAGTAGAAAAACTCTTGGATATGGGAATGATCAGGGAAGTAATGTACCCTGAGTGGCTGGCTAACGTGGTTGTTGTGCAGAAAAAGAATGGAAAGTGGAGAGTATGTGTAAACTACACTAACTCGAACAAAGCTTGTCCCGAAGATCCATTTCCTTTACCACATATTGATGCCATGGTAGACGCCACAGCAGGCCATGAAATGCTGACATTCATGGACGCTTCCAGTGGATTCAATCAAATAAAGATGCACCCTGCTGACCAGGAGAGTACTGCATTCATTACAGACCGAGGCATATACTGTTACAATGCAATGCCTTTCGGCCTGAAGAATGCAGGGGCAACGTACCCCCGCCGGGTCAACATGATGTTTAAAGACCAAATAGGTGATATCATGGAGGTGTACATAGACGACATGGTGGTGAAATCCAAAAATGCAGAAGATCATGTGAAACATTTGGAAATAGCGTTCGAGATATTGGAGAAATACAACATGAAGCTCAATCCTGCAAAATGCCACTTTGGAGTCTCGGCAGGCAAATTCCTAGTATACATAGTCACAAAGAGAGGCATAGAAGCCAGCCCTGAACAGATAAAAGCTATCCTGGAACTGCAATCACCCAAATCCGTCAAGGATATCCAAAAATTGACAAGCCGGGTTGCTGCCCTGAACCGTTTCATATCGATATCCTCTGAGAGATGCAAAAATTTTTACAAAGAAGATTTAACAAAGAAGTTTGTGGTCCCATCCATAAGGTTCTATGATGGAACCACGGATCCACAAAATCACGTGGCTCTCTATAAACAAAAATGTTGGCTGCATCTATCCCCAGCGAATTTAGACAAGTTTGCATGTGCAAGGGATTTGGAACGACCCTGACTGGCCCTGTTCTGCAATGGTACATCAACCTGCCAACTGGGAGCATCCATTCCTTCGCCAACCTGATCAACAGCTTTAACCAGCAGTTTACGAGTAGCAGGGAGTTGGAGAAACGATCCAGCGACCTTTAATGAATCACACAGAAGCCTGATGAAACTCTCAGGACATTCCTTGCAAGATTCAAGAATTAGAAGGTATCCATTCCCAAATGTGACGTTGGAATAGCAGTGGAGGCATTCAGGCAGGGGTTACTACCATATAGTGACTTGTACAGCGAGCTCACTAAATATCCCTATAACACCTTCGAGGACGTCCAGCCCAAGACTCTTGCCTTTATCTGGCTAGAAAAAGATAAAAGCTATAAACTTGGAACACCCAGTGGACCAAAGGATTACGAAAGGAGTAGTAGGAAGAGCAATAAAGGAAACAGCTATATGCCTACTCCATATTCCAGGCCAAATCAATCAGAAGTTAACCTGGCTCATGAGTATCAAAGTAAGGTTAAAGTTTATCCACCTATTTCCGAACATAACTTCAGTGTTGATATTATAGGAATAATCCAGAGACTTGACAACATGGGATCAGCAGTCAGATGGCCCAGGAAGTCGGAAAATCCCAACCCCAGAAGGGACAATTCCAAATGGTGCGAATTCCACATGGACATTGGACACTCGACGCATGACTGTTTCACCCTGAGGAAAGAAGTGGCTTACCTGCTGAAATCCGGATACCTAAAAGACCTAATCAAGACGAAAGGCAGGAATGCGAACCAGGGCAAAAAGGATCGGTAGCACAAGCAGGATCGCAACCTACCTCCACCACCTCCAATATACGAAGTAAAATTCATATCTGGTGGATCATAAATCTGCGGCCTGACCAGTTCAGCGGCAAAAACGATAGCCAGAACGCCAAGGACTGTCTCACCCTGCAAACCAGAAGAAATCCCAACAATCACATTCAATTATTGTGACCTAGTACGTATTCCTGATGTTCATCATGATGGCCTGGTAATTTCTATGCAGATTGGAACCGCCACAGTGAGAAGGATCCTGGTAGACGGAGGCAGCTCAGTAAACTTGATCATGCTTGACGTGCTGAAGGCCATGAAGATCAACGAGGACCAAATCACCAAAAAATCCAGTGTCCTAGTAGGATTCAGTGGCGAAACCAGGAGCACTATAGGAGAAATCCACCTCCCAACTTACGTTGAAGGAGTCTCATCTTATGAGAAGTTTGGAGTCCTTGATTTCCTGTCATCTTACAAAGCGATCTTGGGTAGACCCTGGATCCATAATGTCAAGGCCGTACCATCAACCTATCACCACTGTATCAAGATACCAACAGAATGGGGCATAGCCACAGTCAAAGGGGATCACAAGGCAGCCCAGGAATGCTACACAACAGCTTTGAAGCCTTCCAAGGCAGGTATGTCCCTTGCATTGCAATTACAGTACCCTGTCAGAAGCACTTATGTAGCACCTCCCAGAATGGAAACAGATCAAGTAATTCTGGACCCTGAGTACCCTGACTGGTATTTTTTAGTAGGATCTGACGCCCTAGATAGTGTCAGGTCTGAACTGGTAAAGTTCCTTAAAAATAAATCATCTTGGTTTGCTTGGTCAAATTTTGATATGACTTGAATTAGCGCTGATATAATTACGCATAAGCTCAATGTTGACCCATCTTTTAAGCCTGTACAACAGAAAAGGCGAAAATTTGCAGCTGAAAGAAATACCATAATTAACGAGGAAGTAGAAAAACTCTTGGATATGGGAATGATCAGGGAAGTAATGTACCCTGAGTGGCTGGCTAACGTGGTTGTTGCGCAGAAAAAGAATGGAAAGTGGAGAGTATGTGTAAACTACACTGACCTGAACAAAGCTTGTCCCGAAGATCCATTTCCTTTACCACATATTGATGCCATGGTAGACGCCACGGCAGGCCATGAAATGCTGACATTCATGGACGCTTCCAGTGGATTCAATCAAATAAAGATGCACCCTGCTGACCAGGAGAGTACTGCATTCATTACAGACCGAGGCATATACTGTTACACTGCAATGCCTTTCGACCTGAAGAATGCAGGGGCAACGTACCACCGCCGGGTCAACATGATGTATAAAGACCAAATAAGTGATATCATGGAGGTGTACATAGACGACATGGTGGTGAAATCCAAAAATGCAGAAGATCATGTGAAACATTTGGAAATAGCGTTCGAGATATTGAAGAAATACAACATGAAGCTCAATCCTGCACAATGCCACTTTGGAGTCT
The DNA here is from genome assembly GCF_048544455.1 of Silene latifolia. Taxonomy (NCBI): domain Eukaryota; kingdom Viridiplantae; phylum Streptophyta; class Magnoliopsida; order Caryophyllales; family Caryophyllaceae; genus Silene; species Silene latifolia. The sequence goes on along the minus strand of NC_133527.1, from coordinate 68,350,372 downwards.
CGGCAGGCAAATTCCTTGGATACATAGTCACAAAGAGAGGCATAGAAGCCAGCCCTGAACAGATAAAAGCTATCCTGGAACTGCAATCACACAAATCCGTCAAGGATATCCAAAAATTGACAGGCCGGGTAGCTGCCCTGAACCGTTTCATATCGAGATCCTCTGAGAGATGCAAAAATTTTTACAACCTCCTCAGAAAGAATAAATAGTTTCAATGGACAGATGAACATGAGCCAGCCTTTCAAGACTTGAAATCTTATCTATCATCTCCGCCCTTACTGGCTAAACCAGAAAAGGGAGAACCCCTGTCAGTATACTTATCCGTTACTGACACAGTAGTAACTGCAGTTCTAGTAAAAGAACACGATGGCTAGCAACACCCAGTTTATTTCGTAAGTAAAAGCCTGCTGGATGCTGAGATGAGGTATGGACTACTTGAGAAATATGTTTTAGCTTTGATTATGTCATTTACTAAATTGCGACCTTATTTTGAAAGCCACCCCATTATAGTCAGAACCAATTTACCCATAAAATCGTTCCTACGTAAGCCTGAACTTTCAGGCAGGATGGCCAAATTGTCAGTACAAATTAGCACATACGATATCTCCTTTGAACCCAGGGCAACGATTAAATCACAGGCCCTAGCAGACTTTGTGGCTGACTTTAGCCCTAACCTGGAACTTGACCTGAAAAAAGAGGTCAACCAACTAGAAAATAAAACCCCAGACCAAGAATGGACCATGTTCATAGATGGGGCATCCAACGCCAGGGGGACAGGGTTAGGATTAGTGCTTAAATCACCATAGGGAGATATGATAGTGCAGGCTATAAGCTGTGAGTTCAAAGCTACAAACAACGAAGCGGAATATGAAGCTCTGATAGCAGGCTTAAAGGTATGTATAGACCTCGGTGTTCAAAACCTAAAGGTTAAAACTGATTCACTCCTAATTGCTAATCAAATAAAGGGAATTTATACGGCTAAGGATGCAAAAATGATTTCGTATTTAGAATATGCAAAAAACCTTACCGCTAAATTTGCTTTATTTGACATAGATCAAATATCGTAGTGACCGAAAATCTAGTCGCGCAAATAATCAACTTAGAGGCTTAAATCATAAGCTTGAGAGAACTCAGTATCGTCAATGGAATATGGGCAGATAACGATGAAGATATTTACCTCCAAGAACACCCTCTAGTCAAGGCTAGTGAAGATCAAGATGTGGACCACCTTACTCGCTCGGGACGTCCATGTCAAAATGTCACTCAAGGACAAACGAATGGTCCAGTTGCTACTAACACCAATGTCATCACACCAAATGACGGCGAAGATACATCTCCTCACCATTTATTGAAACACCTTCAAAAGACAAAGGCTGATCTTTCAGTCTGGCAACTAGTTGCAAGTTCATTTCCCCATCGCCAGGCTTTGCTGCAAGCACTTGCTAAATTGAACGTAGCTCACGACTCTAGACCTGAGGACGTCGTCAACCTATTCTTCCAAGACTCAGTCAAGCTTAGTAACCCAGTTACTTTCTCAGATGAGGACTTGCCTCGCTTTGGCGTCGCTCATAACTTCGCTCTATACATCACAGTCACATGTTTGAAGAAAAATGTACCAATGACTTTGTTGGATGATGGCTCTACAGTCAATGTCATACCACTAAAGACGGCATACAAGTTGGGCTTGAAAGAATAAGACTGGACTCCTACTAACCAAGGTGTTCGGGCATACGATGGAACACGACGTAAAGTAGTGAGGCTTGTTAATTTTCAGATAGTGGACATGGAGGCATCTTTCAATATACTTCTAGGTAGGCCCTGGATTCACGCTTCAAAAGCATTAACATCAACCCTACAACAAAAGATCAAGATCCCTCTAGATGGCAAGGTAGTGACGATCACTTCGTCACCAATCAAGGTCGTAATAGAGAAAATGCCAAGCAACCAAGTAGTTGCAGATCCAGTGTACGAGCTTGGAGGATTTCAAATCATAAACCTTATAGAGAGCGAACTGGCTCCCTTGTATTTCAATCCATACTCCAACTTGATGGCCAACCACATACTCAAATCTTAGGGATACTTCCCAGGGAAGCCAGTAAACCCTATCAGAGAGAATACCTTCGCACCTTTTAAGGAAGGAAACTCTCAAAGGATACCACTATATTTAAGGTACAAACCCAGGAAAGCCGCAACCCTTCAAATGCTTACTCAAGTTTGGAATCGCAAAAGTAAGGGAATCCTGATGAAACCCTATCTCCCTACACTAAATGGGTACTTCGTCAGAGGAGGGGATTTTGAACATTTTCATGCATTTCCCGAACCTTGGAGGTACAAAGGAATTCAATTACCTGGAATTGAGGTCTTTCACGATTGCTACTTCATTCCTCCAGAAACGGTTCCTACCGGCAAAACTAGTCAGACACCTTATCTCGACGAACGGGCTGTTTGCCTTCTATTTGGAGAGGATCGATTCGTCAAGGCAATGCAGGATGAGATCATTACCCTGATACATCAAGACGACCATTTCAACCCTACAACACTAATCACTGACACCAACTCAAATCAGCAGAAAGGATAGAGAAAGTCGAATAAGTGGACCAACAATCAAGGAAAGCTCTTCAAGGTCACTACTGGAGAAGAAGAAATGTTCAAAGGAGAACCCGAAGATGATGAATTCGATTCATAGTCGGAATCAGAGTTAGAGTCGGAACCTAAGCCTAGAGAAGTCGCTAGAGACTCTCTTCCTGTCGTCACTCCCCACCCTTTTGTTTCTCCTAGCATAACATCGCCTAGTAATAGTAGCTTAGGGAATTTCCTAGCAACTGTCCCTTTACCGCCACTGACTACTGCATATATGGATTCTTTCTTTCAGCTGTTTTCAAACTTTAATATGAATAAATCCGATTCTGCTTACTCCCTGTGTTATTCTGAATGCAATTTTTTTTACGATGATAATGAGGATGATCCTGACCCAGACTCAATTGAATTACCTCCCTATATAATTATAAAAATACTAGAAGAAGGGGAAGGGGCACCAGTCATAGAAAATACCGAACTTATCAACGTAGAAATGGAGTTAGAACCCCAAGAACTTAGGATAGGGACGACCCTCGACCCAACTAAAAGGGACAAATTCATCATCATCCTACACGAGTTCAAAGACATCTTCGCTTGGTCTTACAAGGACATGCCAGGGATCGACAGGGATATTGCACAACATCACATTCCAATCAAGCCAGGTTTCAAACTTGTAAAGCAGAAACTTCGTCGGATGAGGACAGAGTGGGCTCTTAAGATTAAAGAAGAATTCGAAAAGTAATTCAAAGCCGGATTCATTAATGTTTCCGAGTATTCAGACTTGGTGGCTAATATTTTCCCCGTACCCAAAAAGGAAGGGCGAATCTGGGTTTGTGTTGATTTCAGAGACTTGAACAAAGCCAGTCATAAAGGCGACTTCCCTCTACCACACATCGATATATTGGTAGATAATACAGCAGATCACGCATTGTTATCCTTCATGGACAGGTATGCAGAGTATAACCAAATAAAGATGGCTAGACAAGATATGCACAAGACAACCTTCGTCACTCAGTGGGGCACATATTGCTATACTGTTATGCCATTCGGGCTAATCAATGCTGAGGCTACGTACCAACGCACTGCGACTACTTTGCTGCATGACATGATGCATAAAGAAGTGGAGGTGTACATGAACGATATGATTATCGAATCTAAGGATAGAAAAGGGCACATCGATAACCTTTGCAAAATGTTCCTCAGATTACGCAAGTACAACATGAGGCTCAATCCTCAGAAATGTGCATTCGGAGTAAAATCATGCAAGCTTCTGGGATATGTCGTCAGCCGGAGGAGGATAGAAATTGATCCATCCAAAATCAAGGCCTTAATCGAGATGCCACAACCCCAAGCAGAAGAAGAGGTTAGAAGATGCCACATAAGTCGATTTATATCAAAACTCACTATGATTCGCGAGCCTATTTTCACAAAGCTCTAGAAACGGATCATACCATATGGGACGATGACTGTCAAAAGGCATTTGACAGGATAAAGGAGATATTGGATAAACCACCAGTGCTAATGTCTCCCCAAGAAGATCAATCACTTGGTTTGTATCTCACAATCACCGAAACAGCCATAAGGGCTATGCTCGCACAAACTGTTTGAAAAGAAGGAAGAAATATCTACTACCTTAGTAATAAGTTCTTGGAGTAGGAGAGTAAGTATACACCTCTCGAGATGACATGCCTCGCTCTTGTGTGGGCAACAAAGAAGCGACGCCATTACATGCTTAGCTACTCTGTCAAGGTGTATTCTAAAATGGATCTCGTCAAATACCTCTTCGAGAAACCCGTTCTCAATGGACGCCTGGCAAGATGGACCTTAATCCTCTTAGTGTTCGATCTCAAATACATACCTTTGAAAGTCATAAAGGGACATGCCATGGCTGAATTCTTCGCAGATAATCCTATCAATGATACGCAAGTAATAGACATGTGGTCATTTCCAGATGAGGATATTCTACAAACCAGTATGGATTCTTGGGATCTTTGCTTTGACGGGGCGTTCAATTTGAGAGGATTCGGGATAGGAGTGTTTCTCATTTCTCCTGAAGGCGAGCATACACCACTTTCTGTCAATCTTGACTTTGATGTGACAAATAATACATCAGAGTATGAAGCTTGCATCATTGGTCTACAAGCCGAAGTGAGTTTAGACATCAAGCACCTTTGAGTCCACGGGGACTCGTCTTTAATCATTAACCAAATCACTAGATCCTAGAAAATCCGAAGTGAAAGTCTAGCACCTAATTAGTCTAGGATAGATCAGATTGCTCGATTCTTCAACCAGGTTACCTATTTACACCTGCCTCGCGAAGAAAATCAGTTTGCGGACGCTCTTGCAAAACTCGCATCCTTGATTAATATGCCAGAAAACGTGATTGAAATGCCTTTATCCATCGAACGTCGATTAGAGGCAGCCTATGTACACATCCTTACAGATGTAGAGGAAAACCGAGAAGAACCATGGTTCCAGGCCATTCTCAATTTCAAGCTCAATGGTACATACCCACCAGACATGGATAAGAGGGGACATCGCGCCATCCGCCTACTTGCCTCTCATTACCTCCTCATGCAGGGAGAGTTGTACAAAACAACACCACTTGGTGCCCTATTGCGTTGCCTCGATCATTCACAGGTGTAAAAAGTTATGGAAGAAGTTCACGATGGAGAATGCGGTCCTCATATGAGTGGACCTATGAGGGCAAAGAAAATTACGCGTCTAAGATATTACTACACAACAATGGAGTCAGATTGCATCAAATACGTCAGGCATTGACACAATTTCCAGATCTTGGGGAATGTGCAACATGTTCCTCCCTCAATGCTATATACCACGACATCTCCTTGGCCATTTTCTGCTTGGGGAATAGACATCATCGGGAAGATCACTCCAGTTGGGACAGTAGGTCACTGTTTTATCTTAGTAGCTATCGACTATTTTACTAAATGGGTCGAGGCACCATCTTACACTAGCCTCACAGCCAAATATGTGGCAAAGTTCATACAAACCAATATCATCTGTTGATACGGTTGCCCACATGAAATCATCAGTGACAACGGGTCACATTTTTAGGCTGAAGCTGCATAATTGCTCGCCAAATATAAGATCAAGCATCACCATTCCTCGCGATATAGACCTCAAACTAACAACGCAGTAGAGGCAGCTAACAATAATGTCATCAAAATCCTAAAAAAAATGATCGACAATTATCGCGATTGGCCTAGCAAAATATTCTCTGCGTTATGGGGATATCGCACGTCAGTTAGGACGCCGACTGGGTTACTCATTTTTATTTGACTTACGGCATAGAAGCTGTGCAACCAGTAGAGCTGGAGATCCCGTCTCTACGCATATTACTCGAAAGTTAAATTCCAGAAGCTGAATGGAATAGGGATAAGTATGATGAACTCGTCCTCTTAGACGAACGGAGGCTACGCGCATTACATAATGTGCAAACATATTAGGCACGTATCAAACGAGCCGTTAATAAACGGGTCAAACCCAGAAATATCAAGGAAGGGGATCTGGTACCGAAGTCAATCAGATCTCTCTTACCTTTCGATCCACGGGCAAAATTTAAACCTAATTGGGCGGGGCCGTTTTTGGTCAAATCCATACTTTCAGGGGGCGCGGTTAAGATCACAGACCTAGACGGGAATGAGTTTTCTAATCCCACTAACCTAGACCAATTGAAACGGTACTACCCTTAGAAATATGATAAAACACGCCTCACGTGACCCACGTACCGCTCTTGCGGCACGAAATAAAAACGACACCTGGCCCGCTAAAAAGCTTATGATATTTCGCTCTTGCGTTTTGACATTTTAACATCCTCATATCATTAAATTGAATTGAATTTCCTTAGGAATAAGTAAAGCATGCTTATTTTCTATGCTCATCACAAGCTCTCGCTTCGAACATTTACTCTTTTACATTTTCTCGAACTACGCACAGGTTTTGATTTCATTTTTTCTAATGAATACTTAGGCAATCCTTTAACAGGATACAACCCGTCATTTCAAAATATAAATAGAAGGACATTTGCATGTTGCATTTGAAATTCGACAAGATTAAATAAAGAAAATTTATGAAAGTTTCTTAACTAATAAATCTTTTATTCATTATTCCATAAATAATTGTAATACGCCAAATACATATAAATTTAAAAATGCTGAAATTTAAATGCTAGGCTAGGATTCTAAAAACCCTGGCGTTTATTACAACTCAAATAATAATAAATAAAAACTATAACAACGACTAAGGTTACTCTTCCATTTTCCCCTTGCCTTTGTCACCCTTGTCATATTTCTTGTCTCGACCACGACCAGGACGCTCTTGCGTTATTTCCAACCTAATCACCAACGGTCGTTCTCGGGGTCTAACATTCCCATTTCGATCCACCATCATCTTCTCTAAAGGAGCATTCTTTTGTTTCTTCGTCGGACGGACGACCCGATAGCCGGCCTCTTCTTCCTCCTCAGTTAAGTACCTTTGGTTCTCCTTCACTACCTCGCGAATCTTATAGTCTATGGGCTCGTGCTTCCTTAGCTTTTCATGCTCCTCGTGGTGCTAGCTTTCCTCAACTACAGGTATGAATCAGATACCCATAACGAGCCAACCGGAACTGGTATGAACCACATATTCCTTTGGACACAGCGAATAGGCCACTCTCAACAAGACTCCGAAGTATGCGCCAAGACAGTTTGAGGGACGATGACTAGCTTCGAGATTTCCTGTCTTAGGCCCACTTGCCTCATCAATCTCTCCGGAAAGGTATGGACCATGAATTCCAAACCGCGAACACGAATCGACCGTGTCGGATCCAAGGATGATACTCCAGTCACTGATCTGAGATGCCATCATGGCACTACCCACCTAATCAAGGGTCCATCTTCACTCTTCAGTTTATATTCCCAATAGTTGCATATGATACCGTCGTCAGGTACCAAAAATAAATTCCTATGTACTACTAACAGAAGTCAGCGGTATGTAGGGTCAATCTCCACAGGGAGGCGGTCACTATCTACTTGTCAATTTAGTCCGTCTGAGGTCACAAAATGGGGGTTTGAGTTGAATAAACTAAACTAAATGAGATTAAAGGTAGAGACAAAAGAATAAGAGGAATTAATAGAAGGGAGAGAGAACTAGGACTGTCGGGTCATCAATGAACGTCAGTTAATTGCAGCTAAGGTCACATATCGGTCGCGTGTACCAATCTAAGGGGTAACGAACATCTCCTTCCGGTCTCAATTCACCCTAAAATACTATTAGCTTAGCTTTCGCCCTCACTAAAGCATCATATTGTTCACTGTGTGTCTCACCCCTTCCAACCTTCCGGTCTAAGTTAAGGCTTACCAAGATTAATTAAGCTAAATGCATCGATTCAAGTAGCTAGTTACAGTTAATTGCAGTGATTAACAACATAGACATAATAAGAACGGAAGATCTGTAAACCTAATTAGCAACTAACAACAGTTCATCGAATCTCCTAAATCCTAGCAATTAAATTAGCTAGACATAATAGTGGTAGAACAAGAGCGAAATAATAGAGAATTAATAAGCATTGTAATTAAAGAGAGAATAAAGAAAGAGAAAGAGTAAGGGAAGAATTACAGATAAAGAGATTCGGGAAAAGAACAGAACAAAGTAGCAGCAGTAACCGGAGGTAGAAGTCGAACACCCAAACCTAATTACCCCTCTCCTATTTATAGGAGAATGATTTGTTATTTGACCCAAAACACGTTATTAAGTTAAAAAGCCCGTGTCCAAAACTAACTACTCGATCGAGCCATTTAGAATTGCTCGATCGAACAAAAACTAGCAAAAACCTCTCGATCGAATAAACAAACAACTCGATCGAGGAAACCCTAAATAACACATTTCGATCGAACACATAAAGCATTCGATCGAGGTCTTCTCCTCCCCAAAAGTGCTCGATCGACCAATAAGGGCTTCGATCGAGTGACTTTGACACAGCCAACAACGTTCGTTGTTAGTTTCAGCCTTGACTTATCAATTTAGCTTCCGAAATGACTTTATACGTCCCAAGGCAGCAACATAACCGCTCCAAATCCACTCACCTCCTAAATGCAAGCAAAACGGAAGATAAAAGGCTTGATTCCGCTACTTTAAGGTCTATTCCTGCAAATAAAGCAAAACAAACCAAAGTAGAATATTCGGGGCATTTCGTAGCATAGAACCACGAGAATCGCATAGAAATACATGCATAAGGAGGCTTAAAGAGACTATATAAAATGCACGTATCAACATAGCCGAGTGAAGTCCACCATGTATAGCCTCGTTCTCATCACAATCGATCGGGAACGATATCCTATCACAACAACTGGGGGCTCAATCAACCGCAGTCTCTCCATCAGCCAAATCTGCAAAGAAAAAGGACAGGAGTCAGTATCCCAAAACCGGGAAAAAAAAATAATAAAAAAATAAAAAAACCGCTGACAAGAAGATGGGTTCTCACCTGTAAAATGATAGGACTCCCAAGATAAGGATGCTCGCGGTTCGCCTTCCTATTATACAATCCAAGGATGGTCTCCCTTAGAATCAAGCATGCTAGGCTCTTGCGCAGTTCCATTTGCTCCACTATGCCTAGAAATCGCGGATCACCTCATCTCTTGGTCAACATGCCCTCGTAGGACATAACAATGAAGAAGGCAAAATCCATAAGCTCTACGCCTCGCCACATGAGAGATAGTAGGATCCTCCCTATTTATAAATCGATCGACAAATTCAAAGATACGGACACCTTTGGAGGTCACAAGATTGTCCACCTCAGCCTTTGTCAACCCAAGCAAATCCCTGAATTTATTTTTATAGCCTTGAGAGCTAGGAGGTATAGCCGGAACACTTTCTGCATCCCATCCTCCAACCGCAGCAATTTCTTCAGGAAAAGGGCAAATTTTGCCTCTCGGAAAGGCAAATACCAGAAAATTATTCAAGACAAGCATCCAAAAAGGGCCTAACTACCTTCACCAATTTTAAACTTATGTTTGATCCCAAATTGAAAGCACCCAAGTCGTATTTCTCCACATTTGAAAATTCATTCGTCCACTCCTTAATGCGATTTTCAAAAGCATCCATATTTTTTGGAAAATTTGAGAGAGATATAGAGATGTTTTATGTAATAGACGAAGTCAAGAGAATTGTGAGAATAGAAGCTCAACCGAGGTCTTTAATTATACTATTAGATGTTTTCTCATTTCAGCTGAGGACGGACAAGCTGAAGAAAAGACGCAGTACTTGTTGTGCCTGTTGGAGTATGTGTCCTCGACAAAGATGCGATCACATGTTTAAATCTCATGATAAGAATATATGAGGGAAAGTAATATTTTATTGTCAACTGATCCATATTAATCAGTAATGGTTGGCTGTCTAGAGTTTGACATTACTGTCGTATGACGGTAGTGATCAGTTGATCCCTTAAGGTCATACCGATAGGGTAACACTCTTAATTGATAAATTAATTAATTGTATAATGATACAAGTTAATTAATCCTTTAAAATAGATGATGTTTTTATTATTGTTTATGAAACAATTATAATTAGAATGAATAATGTGTTATAATTACAAGGTGTTGTGAATTATAATTAATGGTCCATTTTAAGTATGTGCAATCATGTATTGTTAATTATGTCATTGCATGTGATTTATTTTATGTAATAATTTTTAATAAGTTAAAAATGCATTACATGATCATATGTCTAGTAACATGTCACATATGTCACGAATTATAATTGACTCTTAAAATGAATTCCATTTTACATATGGAAACCGGTTTTCCATATGGGTGGGGGACAATTGTGCTTTTTATCTTAAAATGGTTAAGACAACTTAATTATGCAAGGTTTAGGCATGCTTAAACTAAATTTTTTTGTGAAGAATAATTGATAGGAAAAATGAGCATGGATTGGCCTTGTGTGACCCAAGGTACCCGACCACCTTCTCCTCTACATAAAAATAAGAATTGTTTTTCTTATTCATTATTCATTCTAATTTTTCTACTACTTCTCTCAACAAATACTCCTACATTGTTTTGAGATAGAAAAATAACGACATCATTCCAATACTAATATTGAGATCCAATTACTAGTAGTAGTAATAAAATTATAATAGTTATTTTAAAGGAACATTTACTAATTTCTAGTAACAAAATTAGTTTATGTATTAAGAGGGATTACCTTGCTACAATCCCTTAAGGAGTAGATCCTACCATTGGATCTAGGGTTTTCTCTTGGAGCACTTGTATTTTACTTAAGAAGACTAATTTGGAAGGAGTCCAATTAGTATATCCATTTCGGTCACCAATGTAAGAACAATTGATTTCTTCTCTTTTATTCATTTGTTATGCATGCATAAGATCTAGATTAGTTAATGACTAAACTAAATTTTATTAAGTTATTAGTAGTGTCTAATAAGAGGTTAATGAATCTCACAATTGGTATCAGAGCAAAAGTTGTTCCATGCATAATCGGTTCTTGATTTTCCGAGTTAAAATGTTAACATATAAAACTTGTATTTTGTGATTTATGATGATAAAGACCACGAAATTTTTGCATGTTAAACATTCTGGTCCTAAATTGATTTTAGGTCATTTTTGATGATTTATGGTATTTTATTGCTCTTTAATATGATTTTAATATTTTTATTACATTTTATTGAATAAAATGTCACTTAAATTACTAAAATTAGTTAGACTTCATCTCTGCCCTTGAAATTTTAGTATGTTATCACATGCAATATTTACACACTATATGTAAATTTTGAAATAAAATGGTTTTATTTTGCATGATTTATGATTTTTAGATGTAAAAATAACATAAATAGTAACTATTTTAGCATAAATTAGCTAAAATGAATTTTATGGAATGAAAGCTTTTCCCAAAGTTGTATATATGATATAAACATTAGATCTAAAGTTTCATATCAAATTTCGTTTGATTTGGATGTTTATTGATATTTATATTGTAAAATTGATAAATAGCAACTTTAAATAGTCATAATTGTAAATTCGATTTTTGGACCTAAAAATTTGTCTTTTCCAGTTTATAGAAACTTATTTAGAATATTCAAAATTTTAATTTTGATTTATTGCATAATTTTATGTTTAATTTAGAATTAAAGAGTTAAAATTATGTATTTTGCGATTTATTTGTGAAATAAATTAAAATATTCTATAAGCAAGTTTTATTAAAATTTTGGAATGTTGGGAATTTTCCAAAATATACAAAATTATGATTTTGAAATTTTTCGTATTTTTATTAGTTTTTGGGAATTATTCCTTATTATTCTGAATAATAGTGTTTAAAGAGCAATAATAAAATATCAAGTTGAATTATCGTCAAATATTTAGTGAAGACTAAAGTTTTGAGTCCTAAGTAGGTTAGGGTAATTAACTTCGACGTAGATTTGATTTATGTAATATTGTGTGATTTTAATAAGTTAATAGTCACAATTATCCATAAAACTGGACCGAATATAAAATATTAGCTTAAATAGGGCGATTTGGCACATCACATGACATGTTTCATACATATATTAATGCTGCATTTTAATATGATTGTCATATTTTAATGTAAGTTTGAATTATGTAATTTGTACTTAGTATGGCCTTAGTTTTTAAATCGATATTTCCCGAAATGTATGGGGATATCGATTTGGTTGTAATTTATGTGATCTCGCATCACTTTTATTTTATTTTGTTTTTTTTTATAATGTATTAAGTAGAAAAGCTATGTAATTTATTTATTCCGGAGTTCCTTGAAGACGGTGCCATTCGAGAAGGCGTTCCGACAAAGACCGCGTTGCCTTGGAGTGCGTGCCAAATGAAGTTCAAGGGACCAAAGGAGTTGGTTTCCGAATTTGTAAAATATTTTATTATATTTGCTATTTTAGGAAGGCCATACTAGGATTTTGTTCTTTTTGCTTTGCATTTGTATTATATGTTTACATGCATAGCCAAATCGCCATAACTACACATGCATATTATTTTATCGAGTCATCGACCGTGTCAATTATAATTATCATAGTTCACCGCGTTAGTTCACTTAAAACGTGACAGATAAAAAATTGACAAGACCTCTCACTAATAATAATTGAGAATTAGCCTTACCAAATAGTAGAACCATGAATCCCAATTTCATAAGGAACTAGGCTCGGCTCACCGGGGTGCTAAACTTGTTACGTTGGGTAAGTGGGTAGTAAATTGTTATTACATCGAAATTGACAAGACCTTTACTTTAAAAAAAAATTGAGATTAGCCTTACCAAATAGTAGGACCCATGAATCCCCGTAAAATTTAGGGTAGGTTAGGTTTTCCTGAGGTGCCTTCATTTTTCATTGGGTAAGTGGGGTAATAAAACGTTATTACACGCGAAATTTGGTTGGTCTCAAACGGGATATTATGACTAGTCTTATGTTCCGGGGCTAGAGATGGGTTTTATGAAAAACATCGACCGAGAGTTCTAAATTAGAATCAATTAAAGAGTTAATTCACCAAATGTGTATTAAATATGGGATGTATCGGTTTCCTCGTACCCATATTTGAATAAAGATGGATCTCGGAATCATTTATTATAGTTGGGATGTATCGGTTTCCCCGTACCCATATTTGTTTAAAGATGGATCTCGGAATCATTTATGATCGTTGGGTAGAGGTCACTATATAAATGTTATACTTTTATTTAAAAGTATTATAACGATAAATGTTAATTGTTTCCTTCATCTCCGTTTTTGTTGTTATTTATCCGCAATGGATTCATCTAATACTCTTACACCGATCACCATTAATTCATGGCTCCAATCATTCAATGAAAAATGCTTCTTGTATGACAATGATACGACTAGAGAACTACGCTTTGGCATTGGTGAGGATGGAAATCTTTGATATCTTACCACTTCTACACCTCCCACTCCCATATTCATGCGCACCTCTTTGGTAAGAGAATCTTGTGTAGAAAATCTCACTAATTCCATGGCATCCTTGTTTGAAGAAGTAAGGAGAAATATTATATTGAGTGGGAGTTCTAGCAAGAATGTACTTGCAACTAAAAGGGGTAATGGTATTATTAAAGGAAATGCAAAGAAAGGTAAGAAACCCAAACCCGATAATGAATTGGAAGTGGATAGTGAGACTACCACAACCAAAACCAAGAAGGGTGCCCAATCCTACGATGAATGTCATTATTGTAATGGCATGGGCCATTGGAAGCGAAATTGCCCCAAGTATTTGACAGATATCAAAGCTGGACTTGTTACTCTAGTCGGGGTAAGTTGTGTGGAAGCACTTAGCAAGGGTGACATGGATCTCCAATTAGCAAATGGATCTAGGGTAGCTGCCATTTCAAAGGGAAACTAATATGATTGCCTTAGCTAAGTGATTTTAAGTTGCATCTACATAATGTTATTATGTACCCACTTTGTCTAAAAACATTATTTTCATTTCTATGTTAGACATGGAAGGATTCTCTTTAACCATAAAAAACAATCGTTGTATTTTGTTTAAGATAACTTGGTCGTGAGCCAAGTCACTTCTCTTAACGATAGTTATGTTTTAGACACTTCCGACTCAAAACACATAATCCAAATGATTTATATATTTGGTATTGTCGATTAGGTCTCATAAATGAGAAACGCATTAAAAAGCTAGTGTCGACTGGAATTATTGAGCTATTTTATTTTAATCATATGGAGTATGCTAATCTTGTCTCCTTGGAAAAATGATTCGTGCCCCATTTAGTGGTAAAGGGACACGAGCATGTAATTTGTTGGGACTAATGTATACCAATGTATGTGGTCCAATGAGCATCAACGTAAGGGGAAATTATGACTACTTCGTCACTTTTACCGATTAAGTAGATATAAGTATGTTTACTTAATCAAATATAAAAGTGAAGCATTTGAGAAATTTAAAGAATTTTTAAATGAAGTAGAGATCCAATTGAACAAAAGAATTAAAGCATTACGATCCGATCGTGGTAATGAATATCTAAGTAAAGAATTTGATTCTCACTTATGGATTATGACCATGTGTCAGTACCTATAAGATCAAACTAATATGAGTCGGGTTGAGTTGTCGAACTCACTTTTGGGGATTTGTGATCCAAAACGGACACATTATTTTAAACGAAAAGTCAACCCGGAGATACCTAAAATAGCAAGTCTGTTTAACAAATGACATAGATCAGACACGCATATTACATGATTCAAGTTGCCATAATAGAGCTGGTCTTTATGAGCTAACACGTCAGTCTAGACGTACTTCTATTGCTTCACCATATATGTTTGTAACTCACAAAGTCATCTCTTAAGAAGATATAAGTATTTCTAAGAGATAGAGTGGGAGTAGATCGTCACAAACATGTCTTATAGTTAATGTGTTACTTTTGAAAGTAATAGAACTATAATCTATTGAGGTAGAGTGGGAGTAAAGTACACATGGCTTATTGTTAATATGTTACTTTTCGAAAGTAATGGAATTATGACCCATTGAATGATCAATTGCGAGTTGTCCATAGCCAAAGCATTACAATCTCAAGAGTAGATTTACTTTATGGCGATGGTCTCCTTAAAGTAAATAGAGCTTTAGAGTATCTAAAAAGCATAGATTAACATGAAGATGTTAATCAAGATAAATCATGTTAGGAATTGCCACATTTCATTTTGATGAAGAATGGCAAATGATATTAAAAATTCGCTTTTCAAAAATGGGAATTTAGAGAAGGATGTGTACGAAACACAAAACCTTAGATAAAGATATAAGAATCCTAACATATTATGCAAAGCTTACTTAAGTGATCCTAGAATGGTCTTAAGCAAGCATCAAAGGATTGTAATAGTCATACTTTTCGTTCATGTGATAATTGAGAATGATTTCATTCACATTGTTGAAGAATCATGTTTATACATGAAGTTAAGTGGGAGCCAAAATTATTTTTCCCATGTCTTATATGTTGATAACATATTACTTATTGAGAAAAATGTACCAATCCTCTCTTCTATGAAAGACTGATTGAGAGACTAGGAAAAGATGCAATGTATTCTAGATTTCCGAATCTATGTGTTAAATTTGAGAGAATATTGGCATAAAGTCGAGAGCCTTATGATAATAAAATTTTTCACATCTGTTTAACATTAACAATATTGAGTAGGTTATGCATATTCATGGAAGTGGAATTACTATGATAGAGTCATAGTCATTCACTTAACCTAAATAAGTTGGTGATCACATGAAATCAATTTCTAATGTTTCCGCCATTAGAACGATCATGCATGCCATTATATGCACATGCCGTGATGAATCATATGCTTGGAGCATAATAAGTCAATAACAAGTTAATTCGAATGATGGTCTTTTGAAAGCCTTAAAGAACATCCTTTAAGATTCTTGAGGAGAATTGAGGATTCGTTCTTATGTTTGGATGACATACTGAGTTGTGTGTTGAAGGGTTACACAAACTTTAGTTTCCAAACCTATAAGGATTTATCGAAATCCTAGGCTGATTTTATTGACTTAGGAGTAAGATACTAGAGAAATGTTTTAGTTTCAACCATTGCAAGTTCTACAAACAGAATCTAAGTACATTGTGATAATATGGTCACCATAGGTAATGAGAGTAAATCCCTCTACCAAAGACTTTATAACAAGTAACCTATCCAAGGAGAAAAATAGCTCACAAAAAAAACCCTAATGCCGACTGAAAAAGCTAATGCTCATCTCCATCTAGGGCATTAATTTCCATGATAATGGCTCCTTCTTCTTCATCTAAATCACCAAAAAAACATAACAAAAGTAGTAGTAGTAATGAATCATTGAAAGTGAGTGATAGGAGGATTTTTTGTGAGAAGAAGCAGGGGCCAGAAGAAGATGATGTTTTACGTGCAAAGCCCATGTATGAAGTTAACTCGATCCTTGGCTTGTCCTTTGAGGATGAGGAGAACCCTGAAGGTAACATCCAATGGGTGACAAAGAGGGAAAAAAAGCAAGGTTTGCACTCCCAGGCAGTTGTGACAGAAGAGAATAGTGAGACTGCTATGGAGGATTTGTTGCAATTCACATCTGAGGATGTAAGTGAAGAAATAGCGTACTGGAACCAGGCAGTTTACTGCTTTGTTCTAGGAGCAAACCCTCCTTGGGAGGTTTTGTAGGGGTATGTGCATAGAATTTGGGGACGACATGGTATTGACAAGATCTCCTTCTTACCAAATGGTATTTTTTTGGTAAGATTTAAGGAGATGAAGGATAAGGATGAGATATTGAATGCAGGATATTAGATGTTTGATAACAAGCCCCTGGTAGTTAATCCTTGGCAATAGGATATTGATATTTTGAAGGAAGAAGTGAAAGTTGTTCCTGCGTGGATTCGTATACATGGTTTGCCTCTCAAGTTTTGGGGCACATGTTTACCTTCCACTGCAGGACTAGTTGCCCCCTATGTGAAGTCTGATGCTGCAACTATGAATAAAACTAGACTGAGGTTTGCTAGGACAATGATTGAATTGAAGGTTGGGCAAGCCTTCCCTTCATCAGTTAAATTTCGAGATGATAATGGAAAGATTGTTCTGCTAAATGTCGAATATGAATGGAAACCTATCTTGTGTGATAAATGTAAGGGATTAGGGCATGAAAGCAAGAATTGCAGAAACGATCAGCACATGAATGCTCAGTCAAGGCCTACTGCTAAAAAAGTTTGGAGACCTATTCCTAAGATAAATGTAAGCAACCCTGCAGTATCTGATAAAGAGTTCCCTGCTCTGCCTACATTGACAACCCCTCGTCCGATTGAGAATACAACTCCTGAACCAGATGCTGCTGTAGGTCCCCCTGTATCAGCATCAGAACCTCCTGATACTGCTAATGCTGATGACAGTATTCAGGTCGAAGATATTACAGATGAGGAAATTAAAATTTTGGAGAATCAGGTAGTGGATATTGGTGACCCTAATTCTACTCTTAATAATAATGAATAATATAGGGTTCTGGAATGTTCATGGCATGAATAGTGTGAATAAACAAAAAATAGTTAAAAGTTTTATTTAGAATAATGAAGCTTGTTTATTTGGTCTTTTAGAAACAAAAATAAATGGTGTTAATGTAGGTAATATAGCTCATAATATGCTAGAGGGGTGGAGTGTCACAACCAATTGCAGCTTGCATAAAGGAGGAAGGGTCTGGTTATTATGGCGTCCTAATATCTATGATGTTCATATTATTCAATATGATCCTCAATTTATTCATTCCAAAATTTTGATTAAGGCAACTAAGAAAGTTTTCCTCCTCACTGTTGTTTATGCTTTTAATGAGGGCTTTGAGAGACTGGATTTATGGGATAAATTGAAGTCTATTGCTAGCCAGTGTGTTGATCCTTGGGCTTTAGCAGCATATTTCAACACTGTCATTTCTCCTAATGAGAGATTGGGGCTGCTACTAAACAGGAGGACATGGATGCTTTTATTGATTGCTTGACTGCTTGTGGCATGCTTGATATCCCTGCAACTGGAGCCTACTTCACATGGACAAATAAGCAAGAATCTAACCAAATGAAATATAGTAGACTGGATAGATTTCTGGTTAACCAAGAGTGGGTAGATGTGTTTCCTGATATGCATATGCTCATTTACATCCTGAGGGGCTAATGGATCATACTCCTTGCATTGTCAGAAATATTAAATTGGATGGAAGGAGATCTACTAGTTTCAAATATTTTAACATGTGGAGTGATGCTCCTGATTTTCTTGATACTGTAAAGAGTATATGGAGTCAACAGATAAGTTGCACAAAGATGTTTGGTGTGGTCAAGAAATTTAAAGCTCTAAAGGGAGGTCTCAAAAAACTTAATAAAGATTTTTTTTCTGATGTAGAACTCAAAGCCAGCAAAGCTGTTATTACTCTTGAGGATATTCAGATGCAGCTCCAAGATAATTATGACAGACCTGATCTTATTACTCTAGAGTTGTAGGCACTTGATGAGGTGAAATTCTGTTCTAATGCAACGGACAGTTTCTTAGAGCAGAAAGCAAAGGCTCAATGGCTAGATGAAGAGGACAGCAATACAGCCTATTTCCATAGTGTCATTAAGAAAAGATGCCTGGGAAACAAGATTGTACAGATTGAAGACCAGAATGGCAACCTCTGTACTGATACAGTCAGTATTCAGGAAGCCTTCTTGAACTTCTACCAGGGTTTATTGGGTAGCAAGAAGATGGCTGAACAAGTGAGAAATGAGGTACTGCAAACAGGTTCCTTTTGTAATAAAAACCATGCTATATCCTTATTAGCTCCTGTCACTAAGGAGGAAATTAAAGGTGTAGTATTTTCTATTCCTATTGACAAAGCTCTTGTGCCTGATGGTTACACCAGTGGATTCTTCAGGGACACCTGGGATATTGTTGGGGACGATGTCTGCAGTGCTATAATGGATTTCTTTGCTACGGGTTGTCTGCTCACTCAGATAAATGCAACCAACATCACTCTTATCCCTAAGTGTGACAGACCAACTACTGTTAGCCATTTCAAACCAATAGCTAGCTGTAATCTGGTTTACAAGGTGATTTCAAAATTGCTTTGCAATAGGCTTGCTACTGTTTTACCTGATATAATACATGAGAACCAAGGAGCTTTTATTAAAGGAAGGTCTATCATTGAAAATGTCCTTATTTGTCAGGACATTATTCATCTGTATGCCTGGAAAGCAGTCACTCCATGATGCTTGTTCAAAATAGATTTGCAACAAGCCTATGACACGGTTGAGTGGGATGCTTTATGGTCTCAAATTTCAACCTCATTTTATCCAGCTAGTAATGCAATGTGTAAGGTCAACCTCATTTACCTTATCTCTGAATGGAATAACTTTGGTTATTTTAAAGGACAAAGGGGACTGAGGCAGGGAGACCCTATTGCCCGTTTTTTTGTTCACTATTTGCATGGAGTATTTAACCAGACCGATCAAATTTGCCACGGATAGATGGTCATTCCAATATCATCCTCTTTGCAAGAATCTGAAACTCACTCATCTCATGTTTGCAGATGATTTGCTTCTTTTCTGCAAGGGTGAGCCCCAGTCCATTTGGCTTCTCATGAGAGCTTTCTCCTCTTTCTCTAAGGCCTCTAGCCTAGCTATGAACAATGCTAAATATTAAATATTCTTTAATGGAGTTACTGAGGACATTAGAGAGGGTATAAAACAGGTGACTGGCTTCAGGGAAGGCACCATGCCCTTCAGGTACCTGGGAGTGCCTATTAAAGCAGGCAGGCTTACCAAGCAGGAATGCTCTGCCTTAACTGAAAAGATGGTGGCTAGGATTAGACGATTGGGAGCAAAAAAGCTTTCCTATGCTGGCAGGGTTACACTCATCAATGCTGTTCTCAATACTCTTCAGAATTATTGGGCTCAAATGTTCATTATCCCTAAGAGCATCATCAACCATATTATAGTTATTTGCAGAAACTTTCTGTGGGATGGCTCCCCTTATTACCATATAGTTCCTCTTGTAGCCTAGGATAAGGTTACATTGCCTAAAATGGAGGGAGGATTGGGGATTAAGAAAGCTGATGTTTAGAATGTTGCCACATTGGGCAAGCTAGATAATTGGATCTACTGCAAAGCTGATAGGCTTTGGATTAAGTGGATAAATGATGTGTATATCAAGAATCAGGACTGGCATAGCTATTCTCCTCCTACTGATGCAACCTGGGCTTGGAAAAATATTTGTAAAGTGAAAGAAAAGCTCAAAGATGGTTATACTGAAAGCATCTGGACCATGAGTTATAAAGGATACACAATCAAGGGTGGGTATGACTGGCTTGCTCCTTCTCATATAACCCTTAACTGGACTACTATTGTGTGGAACAACTGGAACATCCCAAAACACTCTCTGACTAACTGGCTTAGAATGCATGAAGGAATGAATGTGAAGAGTAAATTATCCAGATTTGGATGCTGTGCAGATGACCTTTGTATACTTTGTCAGAGACAGCCTGAAGCTGTGGAGCACCTGTTCACAAGCTGTGTGTACATTGTCAGAGTTCAGAGCCATCTATTATAGTGGTATGGAGGCACATTCCCAACTGTGAACAACTTGATTTCAGACAACAGGAATAGTATGCAGTGGAAGATTAAGGTTGCCATGTTCAATGCCTTCCATTATTCCATATGGTATCAAAGAAACAATGCCAGGATCAATGTAGGGCAGTTGATGGCTAGATTATCCTCCTTTGGTTGCAAAGCATGGGAGTGGTATGATTTTTTTTGTAATGGGACTCGATCCCAGAACCTCGTGTAATTATGTTTTTTTGATATGATATATAATATACTCACATTACACAAAAAAAAATGACTTTATCACAAATTATATGATAACAGTGGGAGCATCTTCCAAGTACAAGAGCCCAACTCTAGTAAGAAGACTAGATATATACTTAGATAAATTCATGTTATTAGAAATGACATTGAATAGAAGGAAATAACAATTAATAAAGTTGGAATGTATGGATACATGTAATATCCATTTACCAAGCTTTTATTGCAATTCAATTAGTGTAAAATGTACACTATAGATTATGAGATATGAAGTAGTAATAGGGTATTGACTATTCATATATGATAATCGCATTTATCGCTTGAGTTTCTTTAAACTCATCCCTTACTTTGTTATATCCAAATGGATTGTTGAGACAATATTGAACCCCATTGAAGTGAACTGGATTAACATAATATGCGACCCTGGTTACTTAAAGGAGGTGACGTCTCGAAGTGACTAGAGTGTAATGCGATTGATGACAAGTTTAAGTGCCATAGGGTCATATGGGATGACTGGGATGACTAGTCGATCACATAGACGGACTGTATGAGACACTCTGTCGGGTAGTGACCGCTTATAGAGTTCTGGAAATTCATAAAGCCTGGTCGTGGCGAGAGCTACTATAGTATTCTTATGAGTCGATTCGTTTACTAGAGACTATTCACCTAAGTTGGCACAAGTTTCTGATTGGCTTTGATTTATACTCTACGACTGTCGTAAGTGAAGTCAAATGAGTATATTTTGGGTTATGATGAATTGTGGCTATACAAAGGGAATATTGCGATAGGAGTTTTCCACCCCCTTGTCAGGGTTGTTGAAAATCTCAGGGCTAGTCGAGGAGAAGTTAACTGAAAATGCGTGGCCACGCTCGGAAGGTATCTACGGTAGATAATTCCGGTCAGACAGTTACTCTACAAATCGAGGAAAACACTCAAGATGCAATCAAATGCAAGTACGACCTGCAAGACACCTTGCATTGAGTGGGAGTTTGTAATAGGACAAGAGAATTGGTGACGCACACTTGTCTCGGACAAGTGGGAGATTGTTGGAGTATGTGTCCTCAACAATAGTGTGATCACATGTTTAAATCTCAAATTAAGAATATGTAGATACCCGTATCCGTCGATATTCGAATTTATAGAGAACCCGACAAACACCCGATGATGATAGGACACATATATTCTTTAGTTGTCATTGTCATTATTTGGAGCTCGTTTTACGATGTAGAATGGGCGTCGTCGATGAAGTATTTTATTAATTTAAATGATATTTAAATTAATGTTTTTTTAAGTGAGTTCATTTTATTAATTTAAATGATATTTAAATTATGGCTTTTTTTAGGTGAATTCAATTTATTTTATTTTATTTTGAATTTATTTTCCCAAGTTTATTTTATTGAAAATAAAATAAATATTTGATTTGAAAAATCATTTTATGAGTATATTTGGTTTGAAAAATCATTTATTTTAATGTGTTAATTGATTTCAAAAATCGATTTGAAAATCGAAAAGAACTCGTTTTGAACACGCGTTTTGGAGCGCGATTTTAGCTCGGTTTTTGAGCCCGTTTTCTTTACGAGTTGGCACGAATCTCGAGTATACTAACCAACCTAAGCCTCTACCCATCCAACCCAGTTGGAACCCCCTTAACCACGGCCCAAACCATGCCCCAAATCACCCCCAACCAGCCCGCAAAACACGAAACAGCCCCCCTGTTTTGCAGCTCAATCCCGAGCCCAAAACCCGCTCCAAATACCACCAAAACCCGTACCCATTAACCCTAACCCATACCCTAGTATCCTACCCATGTTACCCTAGCTTAATCACCAAGAAAACCCCTCTCAAACCCTCACAAAAGCTGCTGGACAGCAGCTATGCGTGAGCAGGCCCGACTGCCTCTCCCTCTCTTTTACCCTACTGTAACTCCTTATAAATACCACCCCTTCACCATACATTCATTCCTCTAAGTTCTAAATACATCCTACCATCACTCACAAGCTTTAAACCTCAGAAACAAACCCTAATTGCCTCCCAAAAACCCTAAACAAAACCGACACACAAACTGAACTGTTTGTGTGTCCTCCTCGAAAAGCAACTCGTTCCTCCATCAAACCTCCATCAAAACTCGATTTTCTTGTTCCTAATTAACCACATAACATCCATCTACACATTAGACAAATATTTACGAGCCAAATTGCCCTTGAGAGTACACGAAATCCCTCGAAAAACAGAGTGTTATACACTCTGTTTTCGCGGTTTATTCTTGTCTGTCCAGTTCTGTTTGTGCTCGTTTTTCGTGCCCAATAACCCAAAACAAGCAGGGGTTGCTTTAAGATCCCTGTTCTCCTCTCTTTCTAGTTTTCAAAACATCTTTTAAATCGAATTTTCGTCGTGAAACAAGGGAGATATCATCGTTTGAAAGTTGCTGTCGAGATTCGTCAAAAAACGCGTGTTGCTTTATTTCTTCGTCGACGACAGCCTCTCGAGATAAAATCTACCATCGATTACGACCCAAGACGGTGTCAACGATACATGTAGGTTGAGGGTGCATCAAATCCTCCTCTTTTTCCTTTTATTTCGTTTGTTTTATGTTTGTTTTTTTATTGTCTCGTTTTATTTCGTTTATCGCTTTGTTTATCGTTTAATTAACTATGAAACTAGTTTAGTCCGAGTATGAGTCAAAGTACCACCATGAACACCCGTGTTGACTTGAGATGGGAAAATAAACCGCTACTTCAGTCGGTCGTACACCCCCGTCTCATTTACATATCCTCGTGTTCAAGGTAGGGCATAAATAAAACGAATTTCTAACTTCGCTCTTCGCTTTCGACCACTTTGTTATTTCGGCCAATTCGACACACCCTAGGATCCGTTGTATGTTAGTTTAACCTCTGATTGTTAACATATGACATATTTAGACGACATTAGATTAATTTAACAACCTAATTAGACATGTTAGGTGGCATCGACATAGCTTTAAAAATCGATTAACAATTCTATAACCTAATTGAATACATCTTTCTTTTCGCCTAATTTCTCGCTAGTATAAGAGTGCGTGATTAGCACCTTCTTATTAACACTCGATGAGTTAAATTAATTAGCGAACTTGACCTAATTTGACCCCTTTTGAGCTGTGTAGAATACACAATTGCAAGACCTCTTTTCAATCGATCAACGTCGTTTATAACTTGTTTACTAATTCATTTTCTAATCCGTTTCGCAATCATTCGATCTAACTAATGAACCTAACCTAGGACTTAGGGTAGCTTGTTTGGTTTGGGCCGTGATTTGGCCGTGGCCTTTGGCCTTTCCTATTGCGTTTGTTTTTGCATCGTTCGTTCTTTATTTGTCTTGTCACTTGTAATTAATTTATGTTTCTTTGAGTCGCGTTTTGTAATTTGTTTGTAATTAGTTTTCTTTTATCGAGTCAAATGATTTCTTAAAACCTTAGTCTTGTTTGGTTAGACGGTTGTTCCCTAATGCTTGTAGGAGCGTAGTAAACCGCATGTTGTTTAAAGCAACATGGCCCGGTTTATGCTAATGCATGCTTTGGCGCGTGGCCCTATGTCTAATTCGATGAGATTGAGCGAAAGCACACATCACGAGGAGTGACCCAAGGCCGTGTGTCATGTAGGCCGTGAGTCACCCCTCTTGTGCACGGTTTTCTAGGCCAAACGGCCGTGTATTGCGTCGTGTGTATAGCTTTGTATTTAGATCGAGTTGTATCTTTAATTTGTTGTTGTGTCGGCATGAAATGCCTGGTTTGTAATAGGTAGATCCCAACGGCTCCCCCATTCCCCCTTAAGCCTTGTTTGCTTTGTTTTGTATGTTGTTAGATTAATCAACCCGCATGCTAAATTACAACTTTGACAAAGTTAGTTTAGTTACATCTAAAACGACATAGAAATTGTTGTCACATGATAGGGTTAAAACAACGTTTGCATATCATACATCGTAGTAGCTATGACCTTGTTTGAAATCCGACACTTGACTTAGTAGAGGCCATTATCGACGGGCGGGGTTGGGTGTCCTTATGGGCTTCCCAACACGTACCCTCACCCCTTACTCAAGATCTATGGTTTGTGGATCCGTCTAAATACCATTGGATTACGAGAGTCATTCAAATCGAGTGATATAGGGTACAAGTCTTTATCTTTAATCACTCGTAGTCGATGGGCTTTATGCTTTTCGATGAAAGGTGTAAAGTTGACTTGAACGGTTCCAAGTTCCCAAAAAACTTGGTGGCGACTCTAATATGTCTTAATTCGATTCGAAAGAACCTCGAGTCGATTATGCCTAGTGTGGATCCCGCGGACGCAGTTCCCGAGGGCCTTGTCCACAGAATACGAAAGGGATGATAAATTTAATAGTCAACTGATCAACATTAATCGATAATGATTGGCTTGCTAGGGTTTGACGTTACTGTCGTAGGACGGTGGTGGTCAGTTGATCCCTTAAGGTCACACCTATAGGATGATGCCCTAATCAGTAAAGTTAATTAGTTGTATATTGACACAAGTTAATTAATTCCTTAAATAAGAACAATTTATATTTATGAGTTGGATTTTGTATCTTATTGTAATATGATTAAATAAGATTCAATTTAATGGATTAATATATTAATTTACTAAATTATGTTGAGGCTTTATAAATATTTCGAGGTAGAGGTAATTAGTTATTTACATTTACAAGAGGTTGTAAATTTAACTAACTAGCTATTATGGAACCCATTATATGTTGATATAATGGTAAAATATTACTCAATAAGTTGAGTGAATATATGTTTATTAATTTGTTATATAATTGTTGTATGATCAAATTAATATTTAATTATGTAAGATAATTAAACATAAGACTTATAAGCATTTGTGTGACAAATATTATAAGACAAATATGGACCCATATACACTCAAGTGTACCGTCCAAAATGGTAGCATTCTTGAGTTTTTGGTTTTGTCATTTTGTTGTTGAAAAGATGCTTCAACATCTTATGACACACTATATTCTAGCTAGCCTATTACCTACACTAAAGCATATTCATATGATATATTTGGAGAAGACCAAAATGCTCTATAATAGAGCATTTGGATGGTACATAGAATAAGCGTGATAACAATTTGTTCTTCTCATTTTTCTCTACCATCTCTCAAAATAATACACATGCAAAAATCCCTCTCTCATACTCATTTCTCTTTCTCTAAAACTTGAGAAGTTTTGATCTAAATTGTTCAAAAATACTACTAATATTGTTAATGTAATATATGAGTATTAGTAGTCATTTTTAAGGTAGACTACTAAATAAATATCTAGCAAACATTATTTAGTAGTAATAAGGGCTAATCTGTTGGAATATGTGTCCTCCGACAATAATGCGATCACGACTGTTGATCATGATGATCACATGTTTAAGTCTCATCATATAGAATACAATTGGGAAGTAATATTGTTACTGTCAACTGGTCAACATATATCGGTAATGATTAGCTGACTAGAGTTTGACATTACTGTCGTGTGACGGTGGTGATCAGTTGACCCCCTAGGTCATACCTATAGGGCAACACTCTTAATTGATTATTTAATTAATCGTATAATGTTACGAGTTAATTAAATTACTTGAAAATTGACGGACGATTTTGGAAGTAAAATTTACATATCAAATTGAAATGTGATACGGTCTGAGTAATCAAATTGTATAATTACTCGGATGAAATTAATGTTTAAAGAAACAATCAAAATTGAATGAATTATTATAAATACAATCTGTTGTGATTTATAAATGGTAAAATATTTTGGTACAGGTAATTATGATATTACTAAGTCGATTTTTGTATGTGACGTATTTTTGATAATACGTTGATTTTTAATATGTTAAAAATACATAACAAATTTATGTCACATATGACATGTGACATATTGACAATTGACAAAAATAATATGGAATCCATATTACACAATGTGCCGAAAAATTGCAGGAGTATTAAGCTAATATTGTGTTTGTTTAATTAGTGGAGAACACAATCATTAACCCTATTTATCTAGCCATGCAACCCTATGGTTCATTGTAAAGACAAACAAGGGCATACATTGGCTCCTCTCACCTCCTCTTGCCCGGTTTTTCACAAGGGAAAAGCAAAGGGTTTTTGCTCTATATTTTTCCTATACACTACATGCATGAGGGTATTATTCATTCACTAATTCTAACTCATCTAAAATTAGAATTTTAGAAAGATAAAAACTTCCTCTCCTCTCCTCTCTCAACCGGTTTTGGGAGATCAAAATACCAAATTATTTTGGTTCAATTTTTCACAAAAATTAATATTATACTAGTACTTATAATATTAATTTGAATTAAGAGAAAGTCTTGGGTATAAAGCTTAGGGAGAGATCCTACACTTGGATCTTGGTTCATCCATAAGGAAAAGCTCAAGAACAAGAGAGAAAGGCGATCTCTCTTGTGCCCATTAAACCGAAATCACCAATGTAAGAACATGATTTCTCCTCTATTTTTCATATTGTTTGCATGCATAAAATCCGTATTTAATTTTATGACAAATTAATTTCAACATATATGAGTATGTTAGTATGTATAAAGATCTACATTTCCTTCATAATCTTGGGTGCATTGATGCGTGCATTTTATATAGGTATTTTATACTTCATTTGCATGCATTCCGATGCATATTTAGTAGTGTTTAGCTACAAATGTCCCCCGAATTGTCTACTTTGGTTTCTCTTGTCTTATTTGCAGGAATGAACCAAAGAGAAGCTAAATCAAGATTAATACATGTCCCTATGCATGAATTTAGGAGAGGAGTTGAGTCGGAGCTTTAATACTACTATTTTGAGATGCGCAAAGAAGTAAGATAGCTAGGAGATCAAAGGAAGAACTTCAAATTACTAGTGTCTATTTTGAAGAGCCATATCTCGAGTTCTAAAACATATTTTCAGGATATTCCAATTTGAGATGAAATCTTGTCCTCTTAACTTTCCAACGCCACCGGAAACACCCTGTTTTCCCAAGTAACGAATAAATGACAGCCGTTTGACGTTCAGTGCGCGAAGCAGGAATTGTGCGCTGGAAAGTACTCGATCGAGTACAATTGTGTTCGATCGACTCCTTTTTTCTACTCGATCGAGTAGTGCTTATTTGATAAGTGTTCGATCGAGTTCCTAAATTACTCGATCGAGAGGTTTTAGCTTGGTTTTGCTCGATCTAGTGATATAAAAGTCCTCGATCGAGTAAATCTCTATTGGGCTCGGGCTTTTTCGCTTTAATTCTTTTTTAGGTCAAATAAAATCATATTTCTTATAAATAGGAACAATCAAACGTCATTTGTACGGGACGATATACATTAATCTTTTCCCTTTCTCTCTGTTGAACGTTACACCGCTTCTCTTTTCGGGATCTTAGTCTGTAATCTCTTTCCTTACTCTCTCTATTTAATTCTCTTTTTCATTTGCAATGTTTATTTCTTCTTTATCTTTCGCTGTTATTTCATTTATCAATATGTATAGCTAATTATCCCTGATAGGATTTAGGGGAGTCGATGATTATTGTTAATTGTTAATTAGTTTGCAGATCTGTCGTTGTTATTATGTCTCTGTTGTATATCACTACTCCTAATTTTAACTAGTGGAATGAATCGATGCAATTAGCTTATTTAACATTGGTAAGCCTTGATCTAGACCGGAAGGTTGGAAGGGGTGAGACCTCTAGTGAGCATTAGGGCACTTTAGTGAGGGCGGAAGCTAAGCTATTAGTGTTTTAGGGCGAATTGAGACCGAAAGGAGATATTCGTTGCCCCTTAGACCGATACAACTGACTGATCTGTGACCTTAGCTGCAATTGACCGATAATCATTGATGACCCGACATCCTAGTTCCCTTTTCTTATTGTTAATCTCTCTTTTTATTTCCTCTTGCCTTAATCTCAGTAGTTTAGTTAAATCAATTCAAACCCCCTTCTGGTGACTTTAGACAGACCGAGTTTACAAGTAGATAGTGACCGCCTCCCTGTAGAGATCGACCCTACTTACTGCTAGCTTCTGTTAGTGTAACTAGGTATTTATTTTTGGTACCTAACGACGGTATCAAATTTTGGCGCCGTTGCCGGGGAGACAACTAATTTATTTACTTGTATTAATTTTGTCTGTTTTTAGCCTTAAGGAATTTATTCCTCGAGGCCGTTCTCATCTTTTTCTTTAGTGCTGTTTTGATAGGTCCTACCTAGACAGTTCTAAGTAAAAGATCGTCAAAGGGAAGGCTTGAGTACCATTGACCTCCACCTATGTTCCATCCTATGGCGCAGCAGGTGGTTTACTGTGGGAGATGTGGTGGTGCTGGGCACAATGCAGCTATTTGCATGGCAGAGAACGACGAGGTCTACGTGTTCAAGCACTGTAGACAAGCTAGCCATTCCGCTGTAGTTGTGCCGCCACATCTACCTTATTAACGAGGCTATCAAAAGCCTCCGTTCGTCTGGCCACCGCGATAACAAGCTCCTCCTCTTGATAGACAGAAAGAAGAGATTACGGAGCTGAAATCTTTGATCAAGACACTTGCATTCAAAAAGCAAGAGTATGATAGACATACGTACGCTCAAATCAATGGGCTTGAGTCTCAAATAGCTCAGCTAGCCGCTGAGACGACCTTTAGGCACGCGGAGAGTGGTCTTTCCCAGGGGGGACCCAAGTTGTCTATCGTTGCTGATAGTTTATATGACTCGGAGTACGAAGATCTATCCGAAAATGAAGCGAGTTATGAAGATTTCTGCGATGCACTGCAAAGATCACTCGATCGAGCTAGTAATAGTGCTCGATCGAGTGGATTATCAGAGAAAACGTTCGATCGAACAGTTGATCCCACTCGATCGAATAGTTGTGTTGAGGAAGTCCTCGATCGAGCAGTTCACTGTGTTCGATCGAGTGATTATCAAGAGGAAAGCTCTTGATCGAGTACTAATTTTACTCGATCGACTGATTTGGCCAGTAAGAGCAATGATTTGTCACTTGGGTTCGTCTTAGATGACACTTTTGACAATGATAATGGTTACAGTGAATCTCCCCTTTTCAAAGCCGAGCTGGATGCGCTTGAGGCTGCGATTTACGGGCCGGCATCCACTGAGGAGTGTGACGAGAAGACAGCTGAGTCGGTAATTGCTCCTAGCACAGAAGAGGTAATATATTCTTTTGTCAATGATTCCGACTTTGAGAGCAACCCACCTGAGGTAGTTAGCGATAATTTCATTATTATTAGTATTAATAGTACGCTATCTCATATGACTCCTATTTTTTCTTCTTCCTATGCTCTACCCCCTCCAAGTTGGACAAGTAATTTAACAGTTTTTCACCATACTTGTCATCGTAAGTTTGTTAATCTGAAACGGTACCCTAGATTATTAATAATTGCTCCCGAGCTCCTTTATTTTGTGGATAAATTTAGGAGTTATCATAGTAAATTTGTAAGGCTTAAACGTTTATACATTTTATTTTTCTATGCTTATGTTCTACTATGGTGCTACTTACAGTTTTGTGTAGCACATGCGCAGCTATTTGATCGATTGCTGCGCGCTTTGAGCTGTTTTGACCAGGCTAAATTAGAGAGGCTGAAGAAAAGAAGGTCGAGCTGGGACCTGTCTGAAACTAGCGCTATCCGGGAGGCAACCCGGAATTTACGCTTTTTAGTTGTTTTTCTAAAGTTTCGGTTTTTGTTGTGTGTTTAATAATGTGTCTTCTTGATCGAGTGGCCTACTTTCTCGATCGAACACTTCTACAGCCCATTGCACTTGATACCCATCGTTGTGAGTACCAAAAATAAGATTTATAATTTCCTATTAAGACTAACCTAGGCTAGTGGTAACAGGGTCGAACCACAAGGAGGCAGACGTAATTTCTAGCTGTCTAATTCTAGTCTAAGGTAACGAGTGTGGGGGTTGAGTTGAATTGGTCTATAGCTAGGAATAAATAAAGACAGTAAACTAAAAAGACGGATTAAACAGATAAAGAAGGGGAACTAGGATGGTCGGTTCATTACAGCTTCGGCGGCAGCATACTAAGTCGGTCTGAATCAAACACAGGTGAGGCGGGAAAACAAGAGGTCCTCTCGGTCCACTCTTAACAGATAGCATATTTCGATCTCGCTATAAGTCCCTAATATCACTAATACTGACTCTCGTCGTGAAAAGTGACTAACGGTCTAAACTAAACCTATCTTTCGATCTCAGCACAGTTTAGTCATTTTAATTGGTGGTCTAACAACTTTCCCTATCTTTCGATCTAATGGGTCAGTCATAAATTAAGCATCTAACTGGTCGCATGCATTCGATTCGTTAAATACATTATTAAAATCAATTAAAACGAAAGGTAACCTCATGTGGTCAGTCGATCGACCAGGTATGGCGGTCGATCGACTGACACGCGAATTTAGTCTAATTCAATACTACGCCGCCTACGCCATAATTCCCTTACATCCTAGCACAAACTATTTAGCTACTCATGCTGAAAGTGATAACAACAATAAATCTAGGGCATAAAACTATTGAATTCATAATTAAAGCGGTAGGACAAACAATTAACATGCAACAATAATATGGTTTCGGGAATCTAACTAGCAATTCTATACTAATAACGAAATAGAAGTAAATCGAAATAGGGCAGAAAAATACCGAGATTGCAGAGGAAATATTAAGAACAAGAACGAAAATTCCAATGCTAACAATATTCCAAACCCTAATAAACTTAATGTTAAAACTAGATGATAATCGGATCTGAAACTTAGATAAAAACTAGATACTAGACTGATGTTTCTAGGTTACGTTATATAGCAACCAACGTAACCTTATTTCCTAAACCTAACATAACTTTGGGCTTCAAGATTCAAGGTCTTTTAATTCTCGTCTGGAATAGCAATTTGGTCGATCGACTGCCAGGACTGGTCGATCGACTGAATAGCAATGAACAGTAGCTTCTGGAACCCGATGGTTGGTCGATCGACTGATGGCAGTGATCGATCGACTGCCCGAGCTGCTACTTGACTTCTATAAACTCGTGGACTTGTCTTTTGGGCCTTGAATTGCGCACCATGCTCGTTCCTCGGGTGAATACTTCACGTCATATGCAATGCAGGATACTCCGGGACGGATTTAGCTCGATTTCCGCTGGATTCTTCACATTTCTGCAATAATGTACAAAAATACGGAAGTAGACGGAAATAGGGAGAAATGTAGCATAAACTACATGAATGAGCTCTGAAATGCGTGTAAAATGGGATGTAAAACATCATATAAAAGACACGCATCAAACTTCCCCAAACCAAACCCTTGCTTGTCCCCAAGCAAGAACCAGACTCGATCTAATGACCTAATGGAACGAGTTCAATCTCAGAGCGAAATGCAACATGTAAAGCCTAAACCAATTTAATGCACAACTAACAATCAATTAGCATTGTGAATCATGCAAACGAGTTATAAAGTAATTAAAAATACTGAACCGTCAACTGTAGAGACTTATCGAATTGGACTCTCACGGGTCGCTCATACCACTTAATAGACACAGGTGAGTATATGTAAGATAGAAAGAAGTAAATGTAATGACGCTCACCTAACTACGACCTATAAGAACATGCCTGCAGTCTAATATGAAAGCAATCTCTACAACCATACATACGCATTCCAACCAACAAGAGACCATGACACATGCCGAGGTATATATGTGGATATGTGAGGTATGGGTAAGAAGAGGCAAAACATTTATGGCAAAGTGGAGGTACAGGTGATCAAGCTAGTACCGAGACGGAACCATATGGCAACATCCAACTTCTTGCTCAAAAACAAATGGAACGGTGCTATAGCAAGCACAAATCTCACAATTTCCAGAGATAAAAGTAATCAACTAACTCCCCATAAAATATGAATAATACATGGGAGCAAAAATCGCCAAAAGATAAAGGATTGAATTATGCGAATTGATTTCTTTCTCTTTTTCTCGAACATCAGTCGATCGACCAAAAGGGGAAGTCGATCGACTGCTTAAACAGTACATAACTCTTTTTTCAGTCTTTTTGAATCATTTTCTCATCTTTTTCTTTTTTTTCTTTTCTATTTCTTTCTTTGTTTCTTTCCTTCCTTTATTTCATCTTCCCAATAACGTCTCAACAGAGCATATGCCACCAAAAAATGAGTAACAACCTCAAGAATACAGACTACGAGCTTGACAAAGGACAGGCTAAATGTAGGATGTAGTAATTAGGAAAAAAAGGATATTTTTGGCAGTGTGGAGTTCATGGGCAAAACGAATAAGGGGAAACCTCTACCACATGTGTCAACTAACCACAGACCGAATGCGTACAGGTATTAAGCAGATTAAGTTCATATTTATGCACATTTATGTGACATGCCTCGTAAGGAGTACTACTCACATTCCTAAATAAACCGGTCATAGATGTCACCAGTTATAGGCTCTAAATCTCAGAAATATGATGTAGTTTGCCAATTTTCTATGTCAAGTCTCAAGTTCAGCAAATAATTAACGAAAACTCGTAGATATGCACTTATACGATTCTACTAATAACATGTTAATCAAGCAAGGCTCAGGCAAAACAGGTGCAAATGCTATATCATCCTTGAAATACTACCGTTCCGACTCGACCTATATGCTAAAATAAACGTGCATTTTATTGAAATTTTTGAAATTTTTTTCTATTTTTTTGAATTTCGTATATATGTAAAATGAAATGAACAATGCAAAACAGAATGTAAACGTGAATGCAAGCAAATGATATGCGACGCAAAACCCTTCCCCAAACCAAATCGCACAATGTCCCCATTGTGCAAAATCATGTAATGAAGAAGAGAGAAATGGGAATTTGCGGGAAAATGAAATAAATAAGACATGAAGTGAAAATCGGGAACTTACAAGACTTTAAGCGCAGTAAAGGAAACCTCCCTAAACCAGCGTGAGCTAGGAGGTTTCAGTAGCCAGCAGTGCCACTAAAAGGTACCTGAAAGACAAGTAAAACCCACGCATAAAATCGAGAAGATAATTTGAAGCGGTAAATATGTGCACAATTGAGAAAATTAGAAGAAATAAATAATTTGACGGAAAGAAAAGTGGAGTAGAAAACTCCCTTAAGTCCGCATATCGACCAAACACAGCAGGGGAGAGGTCGTGAATGGGTACAGCAGCGTCCTTGGTCGATCGACTAAGGACGGCAGTCGATCGACCAATGTGTCAGAGAAGTAGCTCTGGAAAGTGCAACTCAGTCGATCGACCAATATAGCCAGTCGATCGACTGAAAATACTGCTGTACTCCTTATTTCTTCGTATTTGCTCAATAACTCGAGCTAATGAGGTCTAAAAACCTGCAAGTGCACAATAATACGCGCCCAAAATTGCGCAAAACCCAAAATAAAGTCTCAAACGTATAAAATCCTAAGCAAGCAAAATAAAATGCGAAGTTTTCGCGCACACAAAAGCAATAAAAAACGTCTAACAAAAGCAAATAAAATGAAGTTTATAAAGAGCTCGATCAACTAATAGTTGATCAAGAATGACCACGGTATGGCCCACTTCGTCGGCTTCTGGCTACTAGAGGTAGCCTCAACGGTGCTTATTTGAGCAGCTGCACCCTTCTTAGCTTCCACGTCCGTATGGCTCAACGGATCAACACTATCATCATCTCCCCAGTCAAGGATCTCTTCGGGCTTATCAGAATCCAAATCAGACTCTCTGGCTTTGACCGGCGTGTCATCAACTACCTCATCAATTCCATAGCTCAGGCAACCAAGACCTCCTCTTTGAATGATCGGCTTCTCTACAAATGGAGCAACTTGCAGCACTTCCTTCCCCAAACCAGCTCCTGCAACATCTAAAACAACAGATTCTTCCTCCTTTTTGCTCCCAGTCTGGGGCGGAGGGGTTAACATGTAGTAGTAATAGAGACAGGCAATTCGGGAAGCACAAAGTACGATTTCTTTTTAGAAACCGTATTACAAGTCACGAGCCACATGGGGTCCTTTTTCTTAGCAGAGTTTGGCAAAGACAATAGAATGCTTTCCCACTTTGAAAGTCAAGGTTCCTAGACCGACATCTATGATCGCACCGAAGTGTGCGAGAAATGGCCTACCCAAAGATAATGGGTATATGAGCATCCTCGGGCATGTCAAGTACAACAAAGTCGACGGGGAAGAAGAACTTCCCTATTTGGACAGGAATGTCCTCTAAGACTCTATTGGTGGACCGCAGATCGGTCACCATCATCTTGTCATATCATCACTGCGAACCTAGTCAATTTGAGCTTCCTAGCTAGACTCAAAGGCATGACGCTTATACTAGCTCCTAAGTCACATAATGCCTTCTCAATAGAGAAGGTACCTATATTGCAAGGAACAGAAAAGCTACCCGGGTCCTCTAGCTTATGGGGTGTAGTGTGAGACAAGTAAGAGCATGACTCTTTGGTTAATGCGACAGTGTGAACATGTTCAAGCGACTTTTTCTTAGACAGGAGTTGTTTCATGAATTTAGTGTAGGCAGGCACTTGATTGACCAACTCAAGGAAGGGTACTTGTACATTCAAGCTACGAATAACTTTTTCAAACTTACTGAAAGATACATGTTCCTTTGTTGGCACTAGTCTCTCCGGATATGGGGCTGTAAGAAGTACCTTAGACCTCTCCTCTAAGTTGTGCATGCCGGCATCCGTGGACTTAGGCTGGAAGTCCACTGCTTTCTCCTTGTTAAAGCTCGAATCCTCCTCAGACCGTCTCGA
This sequence comes from Silene latifolia, assembly GCF_048544455.1. Classification (NCBI taxonomy): domain Eukaryota; kingdom Viridiplantae; phylum Streptophyta; class Magnoliopsida; order Caryophyllales; family Caryophyllaceae; genus Silene; species Silene latifolia. The sequence goes on along the minus strand of NC_133527.1, from coordinate 68,314,714 downwards.
ATGTGAGCCATTGACCGTCATCGGATCGAACTTCGGAATTGGGACGGACCCATCAGCACTCGGGTCTGGCCCTAACACTTTCGGAGTTGTCGTGCCCCGAAACAAATGGTCCCTTAAGTTATCGGGCATCGGAGGACGAACAATCTCGCTATCAGCAGTGATCTTGGTCGATCGACTACTATCCTCAGTCGATCGACCAAGGTGTATAGTTCCAGAAGCTGCTGTAACCCGCGTATCAGTCGATCGATCGGGTGTATCAGTCGATCGACTGATATACCTGGCAGACGCCTTTTTCTTTGAATTATTCGTTACAGCTTTCGTTTGACTCGGATCCGCCTCATTCTTTTCAACAGCGTCCTCGACCATGGCAGGCCCCTCCAGGGTGGACCCACTCCTCAATGTGATGGCGTTTAGGGTCTCCTTTTGGTCGGTTTGAGTCGGTAAGTGTCCCGGAGCTCGAGTGGTACTCTTACTAGCCAATTGAGCAATTTGGCTCTCTAGTAGCTTCATCCCAGCCTCTCTTGCTTGGGACTCCTTCATCAACAAGTTCTTAAACTCAGCAAAATAAGAACTATAGGATTGTTGTTGCTGCTGCGGTATATAAGGAGGTTTTTGATATTGTTGTTGCTTTTGATGAGGGGGCACATAGGGTTGCTGCTGCGGAGGTGGAGTTGGATTTAGGACATTTTGGCTACTCCACCTCAGGTTGGGATGAACATTAGGCTCATAGTAGGTGTTTGTCTGCCTATAATGTTGAAAGGCATCACAAGACTCAAAGGGACTAGGACAATTCTTCGAAATGTGTCCCTCAACTCCTCACCTTTCACAGACGAAAGGACCGTCTGACACAACATTTACTTGGTAAATACCCCCCTTTGAAGCTCCTCCTAGTTCATACTTGTCAAATCTTGCAGTGAGAGCTTCAAGTGCAGCTACAGAAGGAAATTCAGCGCTCCTCCTTTGATTCCCTCTGGAATTCCCATACTCAACCTTGTGGGTGGCTAGATCATCAATGATCTTCCACCCCTTGGTTTCTCCCAAATTCTCAAAAATCGACTTGGCTGCGGCAAAGATCCAAAATAGCCCTCTGATCGTCATACAGCCCATTATAGAACTGATTGCACAAGCTCCAATTTTCGAACCCATGGTGCGGTATGGTTCGCACCAACTTCTTAAAACGAACCCATGCTTCGTGGAAGTTCTCGTCTGGCCCTTGTTTAAAGCTCGTGATTTGATCTCTAATTGCATTGGTCTTTGAGGCAGAAAAGTATTTCTTGTAGAATACCAAAGCCAATGAATTCCAATCGGTGATCCCATGAACGGCTCGGTCCAGATCTCTATACTACTCCCTTGCAGCATCACGAAGAGAGAATATAAACATGGTCTCCTTGATCTGGTCTTGGGTCACGCCGGCTGGTGGGGGTATAGAACAGCAGTAGTCAATAAACGTCTCCATATGCTTAGCTGCATCTTCATTTGCAGCTCCCCCGAACTGGTTTCTCTCAACCATATTAATGTATGAAGGCTTTGGTTCGAACTTCCTGGCATCTCCTGGTAATTCGAACCCCTTATATAAGTTTGCATTTGTCGGCTCGTAGAATGACTAGCTATACTCGCTTCCTCACCATGACTGGAATTTCGGAGAAGTAACTGTCTACCAAGAGGTGGAAACGGGTGAAGAATGTGGGTCTTCCTCGAACGGCTCGTTCTCGTGATAGCTTGATGAGTACTCGGCTCTTCCTCTGTCGGTAATACCCTTTGTGATCGTCTCAACTCGCGCAAAGATTTCTCTATCTCAGGATCGAATGGTACTAGTTCACCACCTTGTGACCTGCGCATAAGAAGAAACTACAAAAAGAATATAAGAAAAGTTTAAGGAACAGAAGTCCCTTAAACTAAGAAAGACTAAAAATAAAACAACTAAAAATTAGAACTATTGCCTCCCCGGCAACGGCGCCAAAATTTGATACCCGTCGTTGTGAGTACCAAAAATAAGATTTATAATTTCCTATTAAGACTAACCTAGGCTAGTGGTAACAGGGTCGAACCACAAGGAGGCAGACGTAATTTCTAGCTGTATAATTCTAGTCTAAGGTAACGAGTGTGGGGGTTGAGTTGAATTGGTCTATAGCTAGGAATAAATAAAGACGGTAAACTAAAAAGACGGATTAAACAGATAAAGAAGGGGCACTAGGATGGTCGGTTCATTACAGCTTTGGCGGCAGCATACTAAGTCGGTCTGAATCAAACACAGGTGAGGCGGGAAAACAATAGGTCCTCTCGGTCCACTCTTAACAGATAGCATCTTTCAATCTCGCTATAAGTCCCTAATATCACTAATACTGACTCTCGTCCTGAAAAGTGACTAACGGTCTAAACTATACCTATCTTTCGATCTCAGCACAGTTTAGTCATTTTAATTGGTGGGCTAACAACTTTCCCTATCTTTCAATCTAATGGGTCAGTCATAAATTAAGCATCTAACTGGTCGCATGCATTCGATTCGTTAAATACATTATTAAAATCAATTAAAACGAAAGGTAACCTCATGTGGTCAGTCGATCGACCAGGTATGGCGGTCGATCGACTGACACGCGAATTCAGTCTAATTCAATACTACGCCGCCTACGCCATAATTCCCTTACATCCTAGCACAAACTATTTAGCTACTCATGCTGAAAGTGATAACAACAATAAATCTAGGGCATAAAACTATTGAATTCATAATTAACGCGGTAGGACAAACAGTTAACATGCAACAATAATATGGTTTCGGGAATCTAACTAGCAATTCTATACTAATAATGAAATAGAAGTAAATCGAAATAGGGCAGAAAAATACCGAGATTGCAGAGGAAAGATTAAGAACAAGAACGAAAATTCCAATGCTAACAATATTCCAAACCCTAAAAAACTTAATGTTAAAACTTGATGATAATCGGATCTGAAACTTAGATAAAAACTGGATACTAAACTGATGTTTCTAGGTTACGTTATATAGCAACCAACGTAACCTTATTTCCTAAACCTAACATAACTTTGGGCTTCAAGATTCACGGTCTTTTAATTCTCGTCTGGAATAGCAATTTGGTCGATCGACTGCTAGGACTGGTCGATCGACAGAATAGCAATGAACAGTAGCTTCTGGAACCCGATGGTTGGTCGATCGACTGATGGCAGTGGTCGATCGACTGCCCGAGCTGCTACTTGACTTCTTTAAACTCGTGGACTTGTCTTTTCGGCCTTGAATTGCGCACCAAGCTCGTTCCTCGGGTGAATACTTCACGTCATATGCAATGCAGGATACTCGGGGACGGATTTAGCTCGATTTCCGCTGGATTCTTCACATTTCTGCAATAATGTACAAAAATACGGAAGTAGACGGAAATAGGGAGAAATGTAGCATAAACTACATGAATGAGCTCTGAAATGCGTGTAAAATGGGATGTAAAACATCATATAAAATACACGCATCAGCACTCTATCAAGCAATCTTCTCTCTCGATCGAGTTGGTTTGCCTTAATTCGCTTCCTGTGACGATGTCTTGCAGCTGTTTGTGACCCCCCACATTGCTGGCTGGTCGGTCCCTACTTCGCGTTATCTTGTGAGTTTTCTGCATCTCCACTCTCTCCCTTTAGTTTGCATTTCCTTCCTTATTTTTGGGTACAATGAGGGCATTGTACGATTTGGTTTGGGGAGGTTATGCATCCATATCTGTGTATGCATGTTGTTTTTATTGCATTTTTGTTATCACATTTAATTTTTCTGTATGCATTGTTGTTTAATTTTTATAAAATTCAAAAATCTCATAAAAATTAGAAAATTCAAAAAAAATATTCAAAATATTCACGTTTATTTTTGCATATTGGTTGAGTCGGAACGATTGATTTCCGTGATGATATTGCACTTTAACTTGTTATTTTACTTGAGCCTTGCACTTTCATTGACGGTTATTAGCTAAGTCTTACGCATAATCTACGAGTTTTTGTTCAAGTTTAGCTGACTGTTTAGACTTGACCTGATAAATTGGCAACCTACTTACAATTTCTGAGATTTAGAGCCGTTTAAACTGATGACATCTATGACCGGGTTACATAGGAATTGAGAGTAGTACTCCTTGCATAGCATGTTTATCACTTTTGCACTTTTATGACATTTAATTTCTCGTTAAATGCATACATTCGGGTTTGTGGTTGGTGTCACATGGAGGGAGGAGCTTACAAATTCTCTTTCTTTCATTTTTCACCCATTTAGCTCCATAGCCAAAAATAGCCTTTTGACCCATTAGCTACAGCTAAATTTAGCCTGTCAATCAAACTAGTTTAGTGTGACTTTTGTGGTATATCTATCCTTGTTGCGAGTTTGGCTCATATTCACTGTGCGGAGTTGGTAGAAAAAGAAAGAATGTAGAAAAAAAAACAAAAAAGTGAAGTTCACGTGAAATAGAAAGAAGAAAAGAAAGAAAAAAGAAAAAAATTTAATTGAGTTGTATGAATGAAAGAGACCGACTGTGTTTATTTCTATCTTGTGACGGTCTTACTTCTCTGTTTTATTTACATCTTTTTGAGAAGATAGTGTTTTGGGTAGTGAGTTGTGTGCCAATGAAGGGCACTTGTACTTTATTTTCTAGCCAGTTGAGAATTGGATAGTCTTATATGGTCCTGTTTAGGAGCTAGCTTGACGCTTTTACCTCCACATTTCCATAATTTATTTTTCCTTTTCTCACCTGAACCTCACTTTCCTATACTTTTTGTAAGCCCTCGGCTGTGACGGACGTTGTTGGTTGAAATGTAGTGTAGTACTTGAATCGTCTATCATTTTTGTTGCATGCATGTTATGTAGGTCGCAGTTTAGGTGAGTGACTGTTTCTCTGTCTCTCTTATACATATATAATTCACCCTTTGCTTCATGAGAGAAGAGTGACCCGTGAGAGTCCGATTTTAATGGTCTTGCAAGGTCGACAGGTCAGCTTATTTATGGACATCTTATAACTCGTTTGCGTATTGACTGTTGTGGCTATAACTGTTAATTTTTTACTGCATTAAATTGGTTTAAGTAGATAAGTTATAGCTAGCTCTGAGTTTTCTTTTCCGTTCTATTAGTTTTGCATATAGTTCGCTTAGGGACAAGCAAAGGTTTGGTTTGGGGAGATTTGATGCGTGCATTTTATATAGGTATTTTATACTTCATTTGCACGCATTCCGATGCATATTTAGTAGTGTTTAGCTACAAATGTCCTCCGAATTGTCTACTTTGGTTTCTCTTGTCTTATTTGCAGGAATGAACCAAAGAGATGCTAAATAAAGCTTAATACATGTCCCTATGCATGCATTTAGGAGAGGAGTTGAGTCGGAGCTTTAAGACTACTATTTTGAGATGCGCAAAGAGATAAGATAGCTAGGCGATCAAAGGAAGAACTTCAAATTACTAGTGCCTACTTTGAAGAGCCATATCTAGAGTTCTAAAAAATATTTTCAGGATATTGCAATTGGAGATGAAATCTTGTCCACTTAGCTTTCCAACGCCGCCGGAAACACCATGTTTTCCCAAGTAACGAAGAAATGACAGCCGTTTGAAGTTCCGTGCGCGAAGCAGGAATTGTGCGCTGGAAAGTACTCGATCGAGTACAATTGTGTTCGATCGACTCCTTTTTCTACTCGATCGAGTAGTGCCTATTTGATAAGTGTTCGATCGAGTTCCTAAAGTACTCGATCGAGAGGTTTTAGCTTGGTTTTGCTCAATCGAGTGATATAAAAGTCCTCGATCGAGTAAATCTCTATTGGGCTCGGGCATTTTCGCTTTAATTCTTTTTTAGGTCAAATAAAATCCTATTTCTTATAACTAGGAACAATCATACGTCATTTGTACGGGACGATATACATTAATCTTTTCCCTTTCTCTCTGTTGAACGTTACACTGCTTCTCTTTTCGGGATCTTAGTCTAAAATCTCTTTCCATACTCTCTCTATTTAATTCTCTTTTTCATTTGCAATATTTATTTCTTCTTTATCTTTCGCTCTTATTTCCTTTATCATTATGTCTAGCTAATTATCCCTGCTAGGATTTAGGGGAGTCGATGATTACTGTTAATTGTTAATTAGTTTGCAGATCTGTCGTTGTTATTATGTCTCTGTTGTTTATCACTGCTCCTAATTGTAACTAGTGGATTGAATCGATGCAATTAGCTTATTTAACATTGGTAAGCCTTGATCTAGACTGGAAGGTTGGAAGGGGTGAGACCTTTAGTGAGCATTAGGGCACTTTAGTGAGGGCGGAAGCTAAGCTATTAGTGTTTTAGGGCAAACAGAGACCGGAAGGAGATATTCGTTGCCCCTTAGACCGATACAACTGACTGATCTGTGACCTTAGCTGCAATTGACCGATAATCATTGATGACCCGACATCCTAGTTCCATTTTCTTATTGTTAATCTCTCTTTTTATTTCCTCTTGCCTTAATCTCAGTAGTTTAGTTAAATCAATTCAAACCCCCTTCTGGTGACTTTAGACAGACCGAGTTGACTAGTAGATAGTGACCGCCTCCCTGTGGAGATTGACCCTACTTACTGCCAGCTTCTGTTAGTGTAACTAGGTATTTATTTTTGGTACCTGACGATGGTATCATGCATCTCTTGAGCAGGGTTTCTACATTTGAGACCAAGGTTGGAGGATCTTCCATTGACATTTAAGCTCAAGAACAAGTGATGGTAGGAGACCTTACTTTTGCTCATTTCGAACTATTTAACAATGAATGGAACATCTTTTTCTTATTTTATCTCTTATTTAGTTATGAATGCACTAGATCCTTAGAACACATATTAATATGTTAATTAGTTCACTATTAGAGATGTCTAATAATAGGTATATAAACCTAACAACTATATGTGATTTAATTACGGATTTGCAATAAGTAAGAGAGAGTGTTGAACCTAGAACATAGTCATTTGTGGAATTTAGTAATGAGTGTATGAGACCGCATTATGAGGTTTGATAGTTGAACTTCGGGTCGAAGTTCTCTTTTAGGAGGAGTGGATGTAATAATTCGGAAATTTAAGAAAGAGAGTACGGAATGAAAGGAAGTAATGAGAGTTGGGCAAAGAGCCTTAGGATGAGTACTTGGGAATCAGTGATGATACTTCAGCGAGTGGTTGGAAATGAGAGAGTGAGGTGAACTTTGGGGACGAAGTTCGTTTTAAGGGGGAAGACTGTAATACCCCGTATTTTATAATTATATAAATAACATTATATTGTATTTTACTAGTTATGTATAAGACGGAATAATAATAATATACGATATAACATGTATATATACATAACATGATTTATTATACATATATATACACCCAACTTATCCCTTATCCACCCACCATATCCATCTATCATAACACAATCCACCACACATTTTATGAGAAGAGATGAGACGAAAGAAAACAGGAAAACTTGGAGATTTCGTCCCTCAATCTCAGGATCATATGGTAATACCGCCTTATACTAGTTTTCATATTAATGAATTTATACCGACAACCCGACTCAACCCCGACCGCCGTTGACCCGTCATTTGACTGCCGTTGACAACCTATAGCTAGGTTTGACCGAGTATATTAGTTGGAAAAGAGTTATTGTGTGACCGTCTTAAGACGGATATTTACCTTGGTTTTTGTGGCCTAATTGGGGAGGTCTTGGGTGGTCCTTGTCGTGGGGAGTGAGGAGAGTTTAGTGGTAGTCTTGAGTGGTGGTTTGGGTGATTGTTGTGGCGGAAATCAGTGGTAGAAAGGGGGTTGTACGGACGGTTTGTATTGTTGTTATATGTTGCCCTTTGTATTGCTGTTGTTGCGGGTGTTTGATGCCGGCGACGGTGGTGGCTAGTGTTGGTGTGTGATTGTATTGTTATGCTCGTCGTTAAAGCGATTAACCAAAATAATATTTCTAGCTCTACAAACTACTCTTTCTAGAGTGGTAAGGAAAGGTCGGATCCTAAGGGATGGGTATTGATTTAGGATTTCAATTGCAAGTATTTATTGTCTTAGGGTGTCACAAATTTGGGTTGAGATGAGATGTAATCTAAACTAATCAACAAAGTAAATGTAAATTAAACAAAGCTAAGCAAATAAAGAGTTTGTAAACAATTTATTAGGGGCACTAGGGTGTCATGGGTTCACAAGGGAATCATAGAAGTAGATCATACAAACATGTTCTCAAATAGATGAAAGCAACTTATTGTTGTGATGGAATCGAGTTAGTGTATATCTTACAATTCCTAGGAAGATTTAGGTCTCGGAGCCGAGTCGATCAAGACTTTACATCACCTATAAGTTGACTTAGTCTCTTCCTATTCAACACTATGCATGGTCTAACAAGGCTTGAGTTGGTTTATATCTTACAAACCTCATTGAAAAGATAAGAAATGGGTAAAAAATGCAAGGTTTCATAGTCTAGCATTTCATCAAACATAACATGTGCATAGGTTGAAATCACAACAAGCAAGCAAGTGATTATGAAAGCATATTAGATTAAGCATAGATCAATTTCCCATGATTATTTCCCTTAATTCCCCATTAACCTTAGCTAAAGGACTACTTAGTCATGATCAAGTTTAGCATGATAATAAGGTTGTCAATCATACTAACAAAGTAAAACATGATGAACAAATGATGTGATTAACAATAATTAAGCAAAGGTAAAAGGGATTATACCTTCTTGAGACGATCCAAATAATAAAGCAAAGAATAATAGAAGTAAACTTGATGCTTGATGGAAGGTTATCAATCCTCCAATAAACCCCAAATGTGATTAATATTGAAATGTGAATTATAACTTTGATTAAGACAAAAATAAGAGATTGATTATGATAAGATGCTAATCTAGGTAGTACAATAGGGTATTTATACTAAAATTAAGTGCAAGGATTAGGGTTACTAAGGGCTTAAATGACGATTAAGACCCTAAATGAAGCTTGATAATTTGCAACTCCCGAGGGACATGCGCGGATTTAGTAGCAACTCCCAAGGAAATCCGGGCATCCTGGCATAAAGCACGCGTGGTCCTGTAAGGGGATTCGCTCGGGCTGGCATTGGTATGCTCAGATCCTATGTCTGGGATGCTCGTCCTGAGCTCGGGACACTCGGACCCTAGGACAGGGTTCTTCTCTTGTTCTTGGCTCCCTAACAACCCGTTGGGACTGTCTTAGGGACGCACGGATGTTTCATCATTGCCGAATTCACTTGATTTATTTTCTTAGGCTTCTAGTGTTGGTCTCCTCTTCGATGCTTGGTCATTAGATGCGATCCATTTAGCTCCATTTTGCTCCATAAATGCAAGGCTAGCAATCCTCTCCTACCAAGGACACAAAACCTCAAAGAATATGCAAAATGGGGAACTAAAGATAAGAAATGACCCTAATATATGCTAGAAAGCATAGGAACGAGGTTAATTCGGGGACTAAATGTGCTCAAATATGTGTCACATCAAACATCCCAGCCCCAAACCGAACCTTTACTCCTCCCGAGTAAAGAGGTGACTAAAACTATGACCTTTATTTAAACTAACCTACTAATATCGCCGATATGAGACAATTAGCGTGTCTCACTTCGCCCCTTTAACTCACAACAAGTCATCCATGAGGTAAGATACCTTCTTTCAAGGCAAGGTGGGGCTTGACAAAATGGCGACACATCCAAGCATTAAGCACACAAGACAGGTAATGGATGCATCTACAAAAAGGAATAGCCACTTTCCTCATCTAAGTGGCGGATATTATCTAAGAGGGAAGCAATGTAAGGGTACACACTCCTTAATAGATAGGGTTTCTTCAAGTTACTAAGCCTAGAAGTATACCAACAAATCACCTCCAAGTTGTGTCAAGCTAGGGTACCTTTATCCTCAATTTCTAAATGCTTTTGTCAAGAGTAGACTCCCTATGGTGTTAGAAACACTGTAGGATCACGGTATTCCCCTTCTTGCCTAGACAAGAAGAAGGAAAAAGGGATCAATATGCTTTTGAGTTTGATAATGGGAGTTTGCTTTTGATTTTGTTGTTCCCCCCAATTTCTTGTGGCTTTTGACATTTTTGAGAACAAATTCTTGCCATTTCTTTGATGTTTGGCATTTTGATACTTGGCAATTTTTACAATTTTTGAACATTTTGAAAGTCACCCTAATTTGTAATGAGGGTGCTTTTATTTGATCATAGGAGTTCTCATTTTGGTACTCCTCTTTTCTTTGATGCAATTTGTGCAAACTTCTTTATTTTTATTTTTATGCTCGAACTCAAATTGAGATTTTTTGTGCCCATTCCCTTTTTGTGTGAAAGATATGATAGAAGTGGAAGATGGTTACATGGTTTCAAGGGTCACCTTGGAATAAACGGTAGCCAAGGAGTTATCATACCATAAGGTATACTAGCGTGACACATCCTAGGGTGTTTTGGAGGTATTCTAATGAGCAATGTCTCAAGAAGAAAAAGTATCTACAAGGGCCTTATATACATTTATCAAGCTTCCCAAATTGATGTTTTCACAAATTTTTTCCTAGAATGCAACTACATGCCATGATGCAACTATCATATATACAATCCTAATGCATATGCTTCTATCAACTAGAATGCCAAATGAACTAAATACAACTCCTAACAACACATTGGTTAGTACTGCATCAACCAAAATAAAGCCACATTGTCATTAACATATAAAAGGAGGAAGGAGATTTGGAAAGATCATACCACGTGGTCTTCTATTTCCTTCATGCCTCAAATGTGGCGTAGTCGGTCCAATGTGATAAGAGTGACAAACAAACACAAATATATACAATATGTACAATTCTACACGACAAAGGAATGAACATGTTTTTGGATTTTTGAGAATTTTTCAGTTTTTATCATTTTTATTTTTATTTTTGAAAGGTTAGAATTTCCCATCCCCACACTAGTATGGGCATTGTCCTCAATGGCCAATACAATAGGAAATTATGCAATGCAATCTATATGAAAATGCATGATTTCTAAACTAGTATGCAAGCTATATGAAATATATAAAAAGTGATTCAATCTAATCTATCCTATATGGTTCATGCTTTCGATTAGTCGGAGAGCTAATTTGAATTAACTCGCATCCCTTGTGAGTGAACTTCCCCAAACCGAACAAGACACTATTTCTAGTGTTAAAAGAGGGGAAGTTCATGCACAAGACAAGAATGCAATGCATGAATTCTAATTGTCATTTTGGATTTTGCAAATGGGAACAAAATATTTATCATCACCTTGATGTTGCTAAGGTGGAAAATAGACCTTAATTTTTACAAGGACACCGATAGAACCAAAACAACTAATGATAAACTAAGTTAGAAAAGCATGTGAAATTTTGACATGAAAAAGTGAGAGGGAATTGAAGAGCTTCACCTAAGCCATGGTGGGTGCCTCTTGCCCGCTCCACCAAGCCCATGAACATCTTCACTAGTTATCATCATCCCCTCCACGATCGTTATCCAATTGCGTATTTGATTCATCGCTCTCATAGAAATCCATAAATTCGTCACCATCGCTATTGATCTCCACCGTGTTGCCACCACTTGACCCCGCTCTTTCTTCATCTCCATTGCCATGTGCCCTACCATTTACATGCTCTGAATTTGGAAAGAGAATTTCTATTTGAGCCCAAGATGGGAGCATCCCCTCTTCGTTAATGTGCCCTTGATGAGACATCCGGTGGAATTGAGGATAAAGAGCATAATAGTTGTCCACTATATCTTCATATTGTTGGCGGTGCATGGCTTGGAGTAGACCCATTGCAAAATCATCTCGAGGGAGGATGAAAGGGTTAGGATAATTGTAAGGTTGATATGGAAAGGGGTATGTTAGGATGGTAATCTTTTCTTGATCATTCACTTGGGGCACACTTGGTTGTTGTCGAGTGGGAGGTGGGGTTTGGTTTGCTTGTCTTGAATTAGTGGATACAAGGTAGGATGGCACCCGAGAAAGGGGACCCCTTCTAGGTGAAATTCTTGATAGACCTTCCATTGGAAGAGAAAGAGGGGTGCTTCCCTTGGTGAGCCACTTGATTCTTTATTCATAGCCTTCATAAGCAATCCAATGGTGTTATCAGAGGATTAGCATGTCATTGATTTTGGTAGTACCCGGAAGAGGTATATACATGTTGTTGTTGTTGTTGAAATTTGGGTTAAAGAAGTTGGCAGGTCTAGTTACTAATCCGCCATTGACAATGTGGATCATTCCACTATCATCTCCATTCCGAAATCGCGCCCACCTCTCAAGGAGCCACTTGCTATGAACCGATAGGTAAGCCGGATGATGGGATTTTTTATAAAAGAGGCCGACCAATCTTTGATTTTGGATAAATCACAACCCGTCAATGCTCGCCAAAGCAGTGCTACACTATAGTTCCGGGGTTTTAAGGAACGAGTAGGCAATACATCAAGTCCCAATCCATCCGCAAATTCTAAAAGGGTCATCATTCTTGTTGTGTTCTCAAGTCGGAATTCAACACAAATCGTCTTGTTTAAGGTGGAGATTTTCAAGAAACTTAGGAATTCAAGAACTAATGGTCGATATGTAAGCTCATGCATGTGGAATAATGTAGAAAGACCAAAAAGTTCGAAAAGTGCCTCGGTTTGGTAGTATATCCCTAATTTTCTTAATGTCTCATGGCAAACAAACTTTGTTGCGAGAATATTCATACCTAGGAGACGGTGAAAGACGATTCGCTGTGGATCATTAAAAAACTCGATGTTTGAGAACTTATTTAACCTTGAAAGATCGATGATTTCTTCGTTTTCCCTTCTCAATGTGTTGAGATGAGAGGTTGAAGATCTTCCTATGACCCTTGTTCTTCTCCTTTCTCTTAGTAAGGAACCCTTGTTCTCATCTTGAAAGTAGATCAAGAGTTTTGCTTATCTAGGATGGAAGATTAATCTTTGTATTGGAGATCCTTTTGAAACCCTAGGTTTTGGGTATTTTTATTTGAAGATGCAATTGGGTGTTTTGAGTATTTGGGAGAGAATTCTTTCTTTTATTGAGGAGGAAAGGGTGATGTGTCTTAATGTGTGTGGTGGAAAGAAGGGTTTGTTTTTGAAAATAGAATAGTAGCAGGGGAAGGAGACGCGCCGCTGCAGTCGGCTCAGGCGTCTTCTTTTCTATAGAAAACTTATACGAGCAGGTAGGGACGCGCTGATTGGAGTCGGGACGTGCGTATTTTCTTACAGGATTTTCTGAAAGAGCAAAGCAGGTCTGGGACGCTCGGATTGAGCTCAGCTCGAGCGGATTTTTGATGAAATGCTCGTCTTGCTCTCTGGGACGTGCATATTTTTCTCTAATTAAATTTCATAAGTTTGAAGCTTCCCAGGACCCGTGGCTTGATATTAGGACGGGCGTCCTAATGTTGGAGGACGAGCGTTCTGAGCTCGGTTTGCGCAGATTTCCTTACTGGACTTTCTCCCACAATTTGAAGCCTTCCAGCTCCCACGTCCCGACATTAGGACGCGCGGATCGTGTTTGAAGACGCTCGCATTGCTCTCAGCTCCCACGAGCTCAGGTCCGCTCGTGGGGATTTCTCCTTTTAGCTCTTCTTTTTCCTTCTTTCATGAATTAACGAGGGTGTTTCCCCACACTTGAATCGTCATATCCTTCATTAGTCAAACAAGATTAGTAACACTCCCTCACCAACTCTCATGCCAAAATCATGCTATACGGAAATTAAATGCAAATGCAATAAAGTTAAAAATATAAGTAAGAAGGGTTAGTATATTTACAAGTAGTGGTTTAGGGAGTACTCCACCAAACTCTCTCTCATTTGATGGTTTTGTCATGGTGGGAGAGGCTCGAGGCGGATGACCTCTACTTTTGCTATGAATGCACCTTCATAGTAAGGTTCAATCTTTGACCGTTGACCTTGAATTTATTTCCATCCTCCGAATTTATCTCAAAGTCTCCCTACTTTCCCGCTTCGGTGATCACATAGGGACCCATCCACCTCGAATTTAACTTCCCGGGAAAAAGTCGATATCGGAAGTTGAATAAGACGACTTTGTCTCCTTTGTGCAAGGCCTTTTGCTTAATCCTCTTGTCATGAAGCAAGTTGGTTATTTCCTTGTAGATCTTTGCATTTTCGCAGGAGTGTAGTCGAAATTCCTCCAACTCTTGAATTTGCAAGATCCTCTTCTCTCCACTTAGCTTAAGATAAAGGTTGAGAGCTTTGATTGCCCAAAAGGCTTTGTACTCTAACTTAATTGGCAAATGGCATGCCTTTCCATAGACTAGCTTGTAAGGAGGAGATCCTATAGAAGTCTTATAGGCCGTCCTATAATCCCAAAGAGTGTCATCAAGCTTCATGCTCCAATCCTTACGAGTCTTGTTAACAACCTTCTCAAAAATTTGCTTGATCTCTCTATTAGAAACTTTGACTTGACCGCTTCTTTGAGGATGGTATCCCAAGCCGGTTCTATGTTGAACACCATACTTTGTCAAAAGGGATGCGAGCTTCTTTTCATGGAAGTGTGTCCCTCCATCACTAATAATTGCTCTAGGGACTCGGAATCTTGGAAAGATCACTTTATTGAAAAGCTTAGTAACCGTTTTTGCGTCATCGGTTGGGGTAGCAATTGCTTCTACCCACTTTGATACATAATCGATGGCGACTAGAATATACTTGTTTCCTTGAGAGGATACTAATGGTCCTTGGTAGTCAATTCCCCAAACATAGAAAATTTCTACCTCTAATATTCCTCGTTGCGGCATCTCATTTCTCCAAGAAATGTTTCCGGTTCTTTGGCAAGGATCACAATGGAGAATAAGTTCTATAGCATCTTTAAACATGGTGGGCCAAAAGAAGCCCGATTGTAGGACTTTAGCAATAGTTCTTCGTGCTCCATGATGTCCTCCATATGGTGATGAATGGCATTCTTCTAAAACACCTTCAACTTCCCATTGGGGTACACATCTTCGGTAAAATCCATCACTTCATTCCTTGTAAAGGTTGGGATCATCCCAAAAGTATCTCTTTACTTTAAACAAGAATCTCTTTCTTTGATTGCAGTTCAAGTTTGGAGGAAGAACTCCTCCCACAATGTAATTTGCATAGTCGGAGAACCATGGTGTTGTGTGTTTCTCGAGTTGTGAATGGATGGCCATCAAAATATCATCGGGGAAAGAGTAATTGATGGGTGTTTCTCCCTCACTATCATGGAGTCAAATTCTTGACAAGTGATCCGCTACCACATTCTCAGCTTCCTTCTTATCCCTTATCTCCAAATTAAATTCTTGAAGCAGCAAAATCCACCTCAACAATCTTGGTTTTGCTTCTTTCTTTATCAAGATATGTCTAAGAGCACGATGGTCCGAGAAAACAATCACTTTTGATCCACGAAATAGGAACGAAATTTGTCCTATGCATAGACAATGGCGAGAAGATCCTTCTCCGTGGTATCATAGTTTACTTGGGTGGCATCAAGAGTCTTACTTATGTAACAAATAGCATGCAAAGTCTTTCCTACCCGTTGGCCAAGAACCGCTCGAACGGCGTAGTTACTTGCATCGCACATGAGCTTAAATGGTAATTCCGAATTTGGTGGTTGGATGAGTGGTGCCGAGATTAGTGCTTCCTTGATCCTATAAAAATCTTCAACACATTCATTAGTGAATTGGAATTGGGCATCCTTAAGCAAAAGTTGGGTGAAAGGTTTCCCGATTTTGGAAAAGTCTTTTATAAAACAGCGATAGAACCCCGCATGACGGAGAAAGCTCCGCACTCCTCTAACATCTACGAGAGGTGGGAGTTTCTTTATCACCTAAACTTTACCTTTGTCCACTTCGATGCCCTTTTCCGAGATTAAATGACCCAAGACAATACCTTCATTGACCATGAAATGACACTTTTCCCAATTCAAGACAAGGCTAACATCTTCACACTTTTGCAATATAAGAGAAAGGTTATGCAAACAAGAATCAAAGTCTTTTCCGTAAACGTTAAAATCATCCATAAAAACTTCCATTATGATTTCTACATAATCGGAGAAGACACTCATCATGCATCGTTGGAAAGTAGCGGGGGCATTACATAGCCCGAAAGGCATTCTCCTATATGCAAAAGTACCGTACATGTGAAAGTGGTCTTGTGTTGGTCATCCGGGTGTATCGAGATTTGAAAGAATCCCGAGTACCCATCAAGGTAGCAAAAGAATTTTTTAGAGGCCAACCTCTCAAGCATTTGGTCAATGAATGGTAGGGGGAAATGATCCATTGTTGTTGCAGAATTCAATATATGATAATCAATACACATACGCCAACCGGTGATCTTCCTTGTGGGTATTAGTTCGTTCTTATCATTTGTTACCAGCGTGGTACCTCCTTTCTTAGGTACCACTTGAACGGGGCTAACACAAAAGGAATCCGATATAGGATAAATGATTCTCGCATCAAATAATTTCATAACCTCCGTTTTTACAACTTCTTACATGTGGGAGTTTAGTCTCCTTTGGCCTGGATGGTAGGCCTATGGTCTTCTTCTAAATGAATTATATGCATGGAAAAGTTGGGACTTATTCCCTTAAGATCATCTAAACTATATCCTATAGCTTTTGCATGTTCTTTTAATACATCAAGCAAATTTTCTAATTGACCTTCATTAAGTTTTTCATTGACAATCACGGGTTTGGTTTTAGACTCATTAAGGTAAGCATACTTTAAATTTGGGGGAAGGGTTTTTAGAGTTGGAGTTTGTACCTCACTTTCTACCTTTGAAGGTTCACTAGGGACATCTTCCACCTCCATTACATATTCCATCCTCATGGCATATTCGACTTTGGTTGCTTGTTCTTCTTTAGTGGATTGTGATACTTCCTTGAGAATATCATTTATCAATATGGATTTCTCATAGGTGAGCTATTTGTTGGCTAGAGCGGCTTTAAGGAGATCTATTTCCAATGCCCAATGCTTGTCTTTGATGCGAGTAGTACTCACATGGTCATCTACACAACAATCTATAATATCCATCTTGCAAAGTAAACTAAGCGAAAATGGTGAGAAGTACCTTGAGGAAGTGCTCTCCCTCAAGGTAAAGAAAGACAAAACTAAAAACAATTAACGAAAATTAAATCAATTGAACACCATCCCCAGAAACGGCCTCATTTTTGGTGTGATTGTATTGTTATGCTCGCCGTTAAAGCTATTAACCAACAAAATATTTCTAACTCTACAAACTACTCTTAGTAGAGACGTAAGTAAAGGTCGGATCCTAAGGGACGGGTATTGATTTAGGATTTCAATTGCAAGTATTTTATGTCTTAGGGTGTCATAAATTTGAGTTGAGATGAGATGTAATCTAAACTAATCAACAAAATAAATGTAAATTAAACAAAGCTAAGCAAATAAACAGTTTGTAAACAATTGATTAGGAGCACTAGGGTGTCATGGGTTCACAAGGGAATCATGGAAATAGATCATACAAACATGTTCTCAAATAGATGCACGAAACTTATTGTTGTGATGGAATCGAGTTAGTCTATATCTTACGATTCCTAGGAAGATTTAGGTCCCGGAGCCGAGTCGATCAAGACTTTACAACACCTACAAGTTGACTTAGTCTCTTCCTATTCAACTATATGCATGTTCTAACAAGGCTTGAGTTGGTTTATATCGTACAAGCCTCATTGAAAAGATAAGAGATGGGTAAAAAATACAAGGTTTCATTGTCTAGCATTTCATCAAACATAACATGTGCATAGGTTGAAATGACAACAAGCAAGAAAGTGATTATGAAAGCATATTAGATTAATCATAGATCAATTCCCATGATTATTTCCCTTAATTCCCCATTAACCTTAGCTAAAGGACTACTCACTCATGATCATGTTTAGCATGCCAATAAGGTTGTCAATCATACTAACAAAGCAAAACATGATGAACAAATGATGTGATTAACAATAATTAAGCAAAGGTAAAAGGGATTATACCTACTTGAGATGATCCAAACAATAAAGCAAAGAATAATAGAAGTAAACTTGGTGATTGATGGAAGGTTGTGAATCCTCCAATAAACCCCAAATAATCTTCTAATTACCCAACTAAAACTAAGAACAATTGAGACATTAAGGAAAGATTAAGATGTGATTAATATTGAAATCTGTATTACAACTTTATTTAAGACTAAAATAAGAGATTGATTATGATAAGATGCTAATCTAGGTAGTACAATAGGGTATTTATACAAAACTTATGTGCAAGGATTAGGGTTACTAAGGGATTAAATGACGATTAAGACCCTAAGAGAAGCTTGATAATTTACAACTCCCGAGGGACATGCGTTGATTGAGTAGTAACTCCCAAGGAAATCCGCGCGTCCTGGCCTGAAGCACGCTTGGTCCTGTAAGGGGATCCGCTCGGGCTGGCATTGGGACGCTCAGATGCTATGTCTAGGACGCTCAGATCCTGGGACATGGTTCTTCTCTTGTTCTTGGCTCCCTAACAATCTATGGGGACTGTCTTAGGGATGCAGGGATCTTTCATCATTGCCCAATTCACTTGATTTATTTTCTTAGGCTTCTAGTGTTGGTCTCCTCTTCGATGCTTGGTCATTAGATGCGATCCATTTAGCTTCATTTTGCTCCATAAATGCAAGGCTAGAAATCCTCTCTTACCAAGGACATAAAACCTCAAAGAATATGCAAAATGGGGAACTAAAGGTAAGAAATGACCCTAATATATGCTAGAAAGCATAGGAACGAGGTTAACTTGGGGACTAAATGTGCTCAAATATGAGTCACATCAGTTGACGTTGTCGTGAGGGAGTGGTTGTGTGTTGGTGTTTGTGTTGGTTTTGTTGTGAGGAGGTGAAGGCCATGGGTGGTTGATATTGGCGGTGGTCAGGGGGAGCTAACCACCATGGCTAGGAGTAGTGTGAAGGTGGCCCATGCTGGTGGGCTATGGTGGTGGTTTTAGGAGGTTTTACGGGTTATTTTGGATGGTTTGGGTAGTTTAAGATGGGTTTTGTTTATTTAAATTACATGTCTAATTAAATTAGACTAGTTAGTAATTAAACGTATTTTATTATTTTATTTAGGTGACGGTTGTTGTGGAAGAATATTGTTTGATTGGATTTCTTACGGACTCTCCTACAAAGTAGGTTAATCCTACTCGGTTTCAATATATTTGGATGGTCATGTGAGTCGTCATTGACTAGTCATTGCATTATAACATGTTTGTCGTGCATTCATTGTGTTTGTCAAGCTTATTGGAGGACGTGATGGGTTAAGTTTACTTGTTGTTGTTGAGGGGACGGAAGGCGGTTTGGAGACTGTCTTCCCCTTGAGTCACCTCTTGGAGCTTCCCACTCCAAGAAGGATGTGCATATTAATTACTTGAGTACGGAGGGAGTAATGTGGTTGAGACACGACGTCTGGCAGGGGATCCGGTTAGCTTCCAGACACGGTACATATGGGCGTGTCCCGGTTCCTTTTTGTGTGGTGTGGTGTCGTCGGCATGTCCCTGGCACTGGTGGTTGTGGGTATGTCTGGGCGTGTCCTGGTAGCGGCGTGGTGACCGTGTGATAGAGTCTCATTTATATCATAGACATGTTGCATACACATATATATTGTGTCGTGTCTTATATTATTTATTGAAACTGACATGTGTGTGTGTGCATGTCTGTCTGTGTAATTAACACCTATTTTCGGGTGGCCTGTATCGATCCATATGATATTTCCGATCATATGGGAAGCGAATTGAGTATAGGTTGTTTTAGTGTCATGCGGGAGATGGGACGCGCCTTGGACTTGAAATCGAGTACTTGGATAGTTGATAGATAACATAGATAGTAGTCATGAGTTGTATTCTTTTATTAGTTCATTCTTTGTTTTAAAAATCACTAAACTTGTTATTTATATAAAGAGTTTCTAAAATTGTAATCCGATTTCACAGCCTCGGAAAACCGAGATGGTAACATCTCCCAATTACCTTGGCCGGGTAAAAAGAGGGTGTTATACCAGAAGCTTTGGAAAAAGAAGAGAAATCCCTCATTACAAAACATCAAAAGATCATCAGCAAACATGAGATCGTTCAATTTATTTCCTTTACACAGAGGATGGTACTGGAAAGGCTATCTATCTATAACATAGTTGATCATTCTTGTGAGATAGTCCATACATAGAGTGAAAATTAGGAGAGAAATTGGGTCACCCTATGTTAGACCTCTTTTCCCTCTAAAATAGCCAAAGCTACTTCCATTTAAGCATAAAGAGAAGGATTTTGTTTGAATACAAGTCATCACTTTCTGAGTGAACACTTCAGGAAATTCTAGCCCCAAACGCAATTGCTCAACAAAACCCAATTCTACAATATCATAGGCTTTTTGAAGATCAATTTTAAAATGGCACCTTGGAGATACATCTTTCTTGTTATAGAGTTGAACCATATCTTGACAAATAAGCACATTTTAAATAATAGACCTTCCTTGAATGAAAGCACCTTTGTTCACACCAACAATATAAGCTAAAACCAGTGCCAATATATTACAAAGCAGGCTTGGAAATTACTTTGGAGATCATATTACAGCAAGCAATTGGTCTAAATTGCTTAACAGATGTAGGTCATTCATATTTAGGGATTAAAGTTATGTTTGTTGCATTCAACTACCTCAGAAGTTTACTTATAGTGAATAAGTCTTTAATAGTATCACATATCTCATTCCCTACTACATCCCAACTATCTTTGAAGAAAGCACTAGTATACTTGCAGTGTCATGGTGGGGGTCTCTTATATTTTGAGTGATTCAAAGATGAGATAAACAAACCATAGGGCTGTTCAGAATCAGAGTAATAACACATTCAAAATAGAGGGAATTTTCTGGAGGACCTCGAGCAAATGTGCAATCTGTGTTCAGCAAGCTGAGTTTAACAAATGTGCAACTATGTCCAAGTTTCTAAACAAACAAGGGAAATTGAGGCCCTTTTTGTGAGGCAATTTTGCTGAAATAAGATGCAACAAATAAAAGGGATATCATATCATATATTATATTAAAGCAGAAACCGCAAGCCTATTCAGTCGACACATGTCATTACTCATTAGCTTGCCACGTGTTAAATGCTGGAATTTTTTATTTATATTATTTACTTAATTATTTGTTAAAACGGTAACTACTTATCAATTTTAATTCCCTCATTAAATTGCTATATTTAAAAAATACTTTTAAACTGCCAAAAGAAGATGTTATCAATGCTAAATATCAAGATTCGGAGCCGACATAATAAAATAAAAATAAATAAAAGATTTGGATACATATACGATTGGTTTACAAAAAATCAACATTCCTTAAATTACATTAACAATCTGAGTCGGCGTAATATATGATATCTACAGAATATAATCAAATTAATTTTATACACAAATTAGGTCCGAAATATAATCAAATCATATATTCTACCCAAATTAGTTTCGAAATATTCTACAGAAATCATCTAATGGCATAAAGGAGGCAAGAAGTCATTGAATAAATATTTCTTTACATATTAAATATTTGAATCTTATATATATGTAAAATCAAACTATTCAAAATTATTCTCCTAAACTCTTGCCCAAATTATTCATTTTTAAATTTAAATCCTCCTTTTTTAAACAATTATTCTGTTATTTCTATTCTATAAAATCTTCTAATATCCTTTCCATAAACAATTGTCTCCTAAGTCCTATTATTTTCGTGTACAATTCTCAAGCTTTATTAAAATTTCAAAATGTTCTCTTTCAAAATCTCGGGTCTCCACGACATTTCATCGAAAAGAGAACGTGAATATGAATTGTTCGTGAAAATTGTAAAATACCTATGTCGAAATTGTACTTTCCCACCCGCGTCTACTTACTGATGCGTGTATTTTATATAGGTATTTCATACTTCATTTGCACGCATTTCTATGCATTTTGTGTAGTGTTTAGCTACAAATGTCCCCTGAATTGTCTACTTTGGTTTTTCTTGTATTATTTACAGTTATGAAATGGAAAGGAGCATAATTGATCCGGATGATGTCGTCACTCATCCAATCAAACACATTTATAAAACTCAACATACAACTAGTTAGTGGTAAGTCGAGGTCGATCCATGGGACGGTGTGCTTTGGGTTCTAAGTATATCTATCTCAATTTGTGCTAGTGTCACAATTGATGGGGTTTGTAGTTGTGTCTAAACTAATAAAAGCAATAAAGTATAGCAAGCAATGAAATAAAGGATGTAGACAAATGATTAAAAGTGCGAGGATATCATGGGGTCATAGGGGATTCATGGTGTTGATCATACAAACATGTTCACAAAGTTAAGCAAGCAATTAGTGTTGTGGAGAAACCGAGTTGGTTTATATCTTACGGTTCTTAGGAAGAGTTGGGTCCCGGAGCCGAATCGATTAGATTGTACAACACCTACAAGTCGACTTACTTTCCTCCTAATCAACTTCTATGCATGGTCTAACAAGACTCGAGTTGGTTTATATCTTACAAGTCAAGTTGAGTAGATAAGAGATGGTTGTAAATGCAAGGATTCATAGGCTTAGCATTTCATCAAACATAACATGTGCATAAAGTTGACATCACAACAAGCAAGCAATTTAATTGTGAAAACATATTAGATTAAGCATGAATCAATCCCATGTTGCTTTTCCCTAATTACCCACTAATCCTAGCTAAGTAACTACTCACTCATGATCAAGTTTAACATGTTAATAAGGTTGTCAATCATACTAACAAAGCCAAACATGATGAACAAGTAATAAAGATTAACAAGGATTTAAACAAGGATTCAGAGAATTATACCTATGGAGATTCCAAAATAATAATGCAAAGAATAATAGAAGAACTTGATGATTGATGGAAGGTTGTCAATCTCCCAATGATAACCCAATAATCTTCAATTACCTAATAATAAACTTGAATAATAAACTTGAACAATGATTAAGGAAAGATTAATGTGTAATTTGTGGAAAGATTGAAGAGTAATCTATTCTAATCTACTCCTAATCTAATCTAAGAGGAATTTCTAATATGGAAACTTGATTATCTCTAATAAAACTTGATGATTTGATTATTACAAATGGGGCATTTATAGTGGAAATTAGGTGGATGCATTAGGGTTAACTAAGGGCTAAACGAGTAATTACACTTTTGAGATTTGAGCAGGGAGACTCCGGTATTTTTCGAAGGAAGGGCGTCTTTCTCGGAGCTTGAAGAACACGAAAATTGCTGTAAAGGAATCCGGGCGGATTGGTGTCGGGACGGGCGGATTGTAGGAGGGGAAGACGAGCGGATTTGGAGCAAGACGCTCGGATTGTACCAAGGGAATCCGAGCGGATTTAGAGCAAGATGAGCGTATTCCTTAGAAGACGAGCGGATTGGTCTCGGGACGAGCGGATTGGCGGACAGCTTCTTTGTTTGACCTCGGATTGTAAAACGGGCGTCATTTTCTCATCCGGACCCCTATTGGAGTGATTCAAAAGCCTAGATCACTTGTTTTTTGGACGCCGTTCCATCTAGTATACTTTCAGAGCCAAAGGAACAACTCTTGGTTTGCGTTCCGAGCAATTTTCTTCATGAATGGCTTCCTTGCTTTTCCTCCTTGCTTTAAACCTTATGACCCTTCTATATACTCATTATTCTTACATCATTGGTCATCATTCTTGCCTCCTCTTCATACTAGTCCATCTAATATCATCAATAATCTTCCAAATATGCACGAAAGACGGGAATTTCCGCCTTATTATCTTCTTTTCTACAAAACATATGAAATGCTATAGAAAAGCAAATAGGAAGGTTTTGACGGATAAAATGGCCATAGAATGTTATAATAGTATGCAAAATAGGCTCAATTACGGGACTAAATGTGTGCAAATAATGGTCACATCAATAATCAAGCCTAAAACACGCCCCTATGCATTCATTTAGGAGATGAGTTGAGTCGAAGCTTAGAAACCACTATTTTGAGATGCGCAAAGAAGTAAGTTAGCTAGGAGTAAAGGAAAAAATAGATCTATATACTAACATATTCATATATGTTTTAATCTAATTTGTCATAAAATTAATTGGTGATCTTATGCATGCAAACTATTAAACAATATAAAGTAGAAATCTTTATCTTACATTGGAATATTGGTTTATAAGGGCACAAGAGAGATCTCCTTCTCTCTTGTTCTTGTACTTTCCTCAATGGATGAACAAAGATCCAAGTATAGGATCTCTCCCAAAGTTTAATACCCAAAGCACACTCTTAATAAAATTAATATTATGAATACTAGTACAATATTAATTTAGCATAAAAATGACCCAAAAATAATTGATTTTTGGTCTCCTAAAAACCGGTTTAAGAGAGGAGGAAGAGGAAGTTTTATCTCCCTAAAAACTCTTATTTTTTGATGAATGAATGAATGAATTCTACAACCACTATATTTTGAGTATATTAGGTAAAATAAGAGGAAAAACCAAAGTGGTTTTTCTTCTCAAAAAACCGGGCGGAAGAGGGATTAGAGGGAGCCAATGCATGCAAGAGTTGGTCTTCACAATGACAATTAGGTGTGCATGGCTAGACAATTAGGGTAATCATAATGCTTACCACTCAAATAGTAAACACAATATTATCCTAAATCCACCCTTAATTTCGGTACACTTTAGATAATATGGACTCCATATTATCTTTGTCAAAATGTCAATTTATCTTATGTCACATGTCATATGTTACATAAATTTGTTATGCATTTTTAACATATTAAAAATCAACGTACTAATAAAAATACGTCATATACAAAAATCGACTTAGTAATTCATAATTACTTGTACCTAAATATTTTACCAATTATAAATCACAATAATTTGTATTTATAATAATTCATTCAATTTCAATTGTTTCTTTAAACAATAATTTCATCTGAGTAATGAAACAATTCAATTACTCAGACCGTATCTCTTTTAATCAAATTTCAATGAGACACGTAAATATTACTTCCAAAATCGTCCGTCAATTTTTAATATTTTAATTGACCCGTATCTTCATACGATCAATTAAATGATCAATTAAGAGTGTTGCCCTTTAGGTATGACCTAGGGGATCAACTGATCACCACCGTCTCACGACAGTAATGTCAAACTCTAGTCAGCCAATCATTACCGATATGTGTGGACCAGTTGACAGTAAAATATTACTTCCCAATTGTATTCTTTATAATGAGACTTAAACATGTGATCATCATGATCAACAGTTGTGATCGCATTATTGTCGGAGGACACATATTCTAACAATCTCCCACTTGTCCTCGACAGGTGTGCGTCACCAATTCTCTTGTCCTATTACTATCTCCCACTCAATGCAAGGTGTCTTTCAGGTGGTATTTGCAAGTGATCATATCGAGAGTGGTTTCCTCGATCTGGAGAATAACTGATTGACCGGATTTATCCACCATGGATACATTCCGAGCGTGGCCACGCATTTCTAGTTCATTACTCCTCGAGTGGCCCTGAGATATTGTTATAACCCTGACTAGGGGTGGACAATTCCTATCGCACTCATTCCCTTCGACTAGCCACAGCCATCATAACCCAAAATATGCCCATTTGACCCCATTTACGAAGGTCGTAGTAACATAAATCAAAGTTAATCTGAAACTATGTCCTCTTAGGCGAATAGTCTTTAGTCAAAAGAATCGACTCATTTGAATACTATAGTAGCTCTCGCCACGACCAGGCTATATAAATTTGCCAGAACTCTATAAGCGGTCATAAGGCCCGACAAAATGTTCCTAACAGTCCGCCTATGTGATCGATTAGTCATTCTCATATGACTTTATGGCACTTGAACTTGCCATCAATCGCATCACACTCTAGTCACTTCGAGACGTCACCTCATATAAGTAACTCTGGGCAAATACAATGCTAATCCATGTTCACTTAAACGGGGTTCAATTGTCTCTACAACCCGTTGGATGTAACAAAATATAAGGTGAGTTAATAATAACTCAAACGACAAATGTCGACATCACACTTGGGTAGTCAATACAAGTGATGCGTGTTATTTATATGATGTTTTACATCCCATTTTACACGCATTTCAGAGCTCATTCTTGTAGTTTATGTTACATTTCTCCCTATTTCCGTCTACTTCCGTATTTTGTACATTATTGCAGAAATGTGAAGAATTCAACGGGAAATCAAGCCAAATCCGTCCCCGAGTAAACTGCATTGCATAGGACGTAAAGGAATCACTTAAGGAACGAGCTTGGTGCGCAATCCAAGGCCCAAAAAACAAGTCCACGAGTTTCAAGAAGTCAAGTAGCAGCTCCATTAGTCGAACGACCATCACCCTCAGTCGATCGACCAATGTTCGGGTTCGAAGTCGTTGTTTTTTCGAGGAGCGATCGATCGACGGACTTATCGATCGATCGACCAGATTGCTATTCCAGACGAGAATTAGAAGACCGAGAAAGCGCAAGCCCATGATGCTAGGTTTAGGAAATAAGATGTTACGTTATTTGCTATATAACGTAACATAAAACATCAAGTTTTTTATCGAGTTTTTTATCTAAGTTTCACACAGTAACTTTCAGTTTTATTCATTCGAGTAATTAGGGTTTGGAACATCGTTTTAGCATTGGAATTCTGTTCTTGTTCTTAATCTTTCCTCTAAAATCTCGGTATTCCTTCTGCCCTAATTCCAGTTTATTGTTTTACTTTCATCATTAGTATAGATTTGCTAGTTAGTATCCCGGAAGCCAATTATCGTATTATCGCTGTTTGTTATTTACTTTAAGCATGAATTCGGTAATCGTTATTAGTTTTATTGTTGTTATCACTTTCATCATGAGTAGCTAATCCTATAGTGCTAGGATGTAGGCGATTTATGGCAAAGGCGGCATTAGATTAGACACGGACTGTCTCGCGTGTTGGTCGATCGACTGACATTGTCAGTCGATCGACTGACCTCGTAGGGTTTTATTTTCGTTTTAATTGAATTTAATCTTGTGTTTAACGAATCGAATGCATGTGACCAGTTAGATACCTATTTTGTGAACGACCCGTTAGATCAAAAGATAGGGAAAGTTATTTGACCATCAATTAAATCGACTAAACTGTGCTAAGATCGAAAGATAGGTATAGTTTAGACCGTTAGTCACTTTTAAGGACGAAAGTTAGTATTAGTGATATTAGGGACCTATAGCGAGATCGAAAGATGCTATTTGTTAAGAGTGGACCGAGAGGACCTCTTTATTTCCCGCCTTACCTGTGTTTGATTCAGACCGACTTAGTTTGCTATCGCTGAAGCTATAATGAATCGACCATCCTAGTACCCTTCTTTTATCTGTTTAAATCGTTTATTTAGTTTATTATCTTTGTTCACTTTTAGCTGTAGACCAATTCAATTCAACCCGCACAATAGTTACCTCAGACTGAACATAAAACAACTAAAATTTACAACTGCCTCCTTGTGGTTCGACCCTGTTACCACTAGCCTAGGTTAGTCTTAATAGGAGATTATAAATTTTATCTTTGGTACTCACAACGACGGGTATCAAATTTTGGCGTCGTTGCCGGGGAGGCAATAGTCCTAATTTTAGTTGTTTTTATTTTTAGTCTTTCTTAGTTTAAGGGACATCCGTTCCTTCAACTTTTCTTATATTCTTTTTGTAGTTTCTTCTTATGTGCAGGTCACAGGGTGGAGAATTAGTACCGTTGAACCCTGAGCTTGAAAGATCCTTGCGCGAGTTGAGACGAACACAAAGGATACTACCGACAGAGGAAGAGCTGAGTACTCTGTCAAGCTATCACGAGAACGAACTGTTCGAAGATAATCCACTATCTTCGCCCGTTTCCACTTCTTCAGCCGAGACAGTTACTTCTCTGGAAATTCCAGTCATGGCCGAGGAAGCAAGTATAGCTAGTTATTCTGAGCCGACAGCCGATAACTTATATAAGGAGTTCGAGCTACCAGGTGATGCCAGGAAGTTCGAACCAAAGCCTGCCTACATCACTATGGTTGAGAGAAACCAGTTTGGGGGAGCTGCAAATGAAGATGCAGCTAAGCATATGGAGACCTTTATTGACTACTGCTGTTCCATACCCCCACCAGCTGGCGTGACCCAAGACCAGATCAAGGAGACTATGTTCATCTTCTCCCTTCACGATGCTGCAAGGGAGTGGTATAGAGATCTGGACCGAGCCGCTCAGGGGATCACTGATTGGAATACATTGGCACTAGCATTCTACAAGAAGTACTTTTCTGCTTCAAGGACGATCGCTACTAGAGCTCAAATCACGGGCTTTAAACAAGGGCCAGATGAGAACTTCCACGAAGCATGGGTCCGATTTAAGAAGTTGGTGCAAACCATACCGCACCATGGGTTCGAAAAATGGAGTTTGTGCAATCATTTCTACAATGGGTTGTACGACGATCAGAGGGCCATTTTGGATGCTGCAGCCAACGGAAGGTTTGCTGAAAATTTGGGAGCAACCAAGGGGTGGAAGATCATTGACGATCTAGCTACCCACAAGGCCGAGTATGGGAATTCTAGAGGGAACCAGAGGAGAGCTACTGAATCCTCCTCTGTCGCTGCGCTTGAGGCTCTTACCGCGAGATTTGACAAGTATGAGCTAGGAGGAGCTTCCAAAGGTGGGATGTACCAAGTCAATGCTATGTCAGACGATCCCTTCGTCTGTGAGAGGTGTGGAGGTGAGGGCCATGTCTCGAAAAACTGCCCTAGTCCCTTTGAATCTTGTGCTGCCTTTCAACACTATAGGCAGACCAACACCTACTATGAGCCGAACACCCATCCGAACTTGAGTTGGAGGAGCCAAAATGTCCTTAACCCAACTCAAGCTCCGCCGCAGCAACAACCCTATATACCCCCTCAACAAAAGCAACAACAATATCAGAAACCTCCTTATGTGCCACAAAGAAGAACAATCGCAGAATTCTGAATTTTTCGAACTTAAGAACTCGTTGCTAAAGGAGTCCCAAGCAAGAGAGGCCGGGATGAAGTTACTAGAGAGCCAAATTGCTCAACTGGCTAGCAAAAGTAACACTCGAGCCCCCGGACACTTACCTACTCAACCGGAACAAAAGGAGACCCTAAATGCCATCACTTTGAGGAGCGGGTCCACCCTTGATGGTCCTGCCATGGTCGAGGACGTTGTTGAAAAAGATGAGCCGGAAACAAGTCAAGAGAAAGCTTCAACGAACAAATCAAGGGAAAAGACGTCGCTGGGTAGCCGCCGATCGATCGATATACCTAGTCGATCGATCGAAACACGGGTTACAGGAGCTTCGAATCGACATCTCGTCGATCGATCGAGGAGAGTGGTCGATCGACCGAGATCGCCGATGTCAAGAATTTCGTCCTTTAATGCCAAATAACCTACGAGACCACCTGTTTCGGGGTACCACGGTCCCGAAGATTTTAGGACGAGACCCGAGTGCTGATGGGTCAGTCCCGGTCCCGAAGTTCGACCCAATGACGGTTAATGGTTCTCATTTGAGACGGTCTGAGGAGGGGTCTAGCTTCAACAAAGAGAAGGTGACGGACTTTCAGCCTAAGTCCAAGGACGCCGGCGCGCGTGAATTGGAGGAGAAGGCTAAGGTACTCCTCACAGCCCCATATCCGGAGAGACTCGTGCCGACGAAGGAACAGGTATCTTTCAGTAAGTTTGAGAAAGTCATCCGTAGTCTGAATGTACAAGTCCCCTTCCTTGAGTTAGTTAACCAAGTGCCCGCTTATACTAAATTTATGAAACAACTGTTGTCCAAAAAGCGGTCACTTGAAACAGTGCACACTGTCGCACTCACCAAGGAGTCTTGCTCCTATCTGTCTCACACTGCGCCCCATAAGTTAGAGGACCCGGGTAGCTTTTCCGTTCCTTGCAAAATAGGTACCTTCTCAATTGAGAAGGCATTGTGTGACCTAGGGGCCAGCATAAGCGTCATGCCCTTGAGTTTAGCTAGGAGGCTTAAGTTGACCCGGTTTTCTATCACATACATGACAGATTCGGATGGTCGACCGATCCGCGGTCGAGCCTATAGGAGTCCTAGAGGACATACCCGTCCAAATAGGGAAGTTTTTCTTCCCTGTTGACTTTGTTGTCTGGACATGCCCGAGGATGCCCATATACCGATCATCCTAGGGTAGGCCGTTTCGCACACCGCCGGTGCGAGTTATTGACGTAGGCTCGGAACTTTGACCTTCAAAGTTGGGAAACATTCTATCATTTTTGCCCAACTCGCTAAAAAAGAAGGATCCCATGTGGCACTGTTACTTGTAATACGATCTCTGAAAAGAAATCGTACTTTGTGCTTCCTGAATTGCCTGTCCCTATCACTACTGCTGTGTTAACCCCTCCGCCCCAGATTGGGAGCAAGAAGGAGGAAGAATCTGTTGTTTTAGATAACGCAGGAGCTGGTTTGGGGAAGGAAGTGCTACAAGTTGTGCCAGCTGTAAAGAAGCCGATTATTCAAAGAGGAGGCCTTGGATGCCTAAGCTATGGGACTGATGAGGAAGTGGAAGATGAGCCAACCAAGGTGAGACGGTCTGACTTGGATTCCGTTGAACCCAACGAAATTCTTGATTGGGGAGCTGACAAAGTTGATCCGTTGAGCCCTCCGCCTGTCGAAGCTAAGAAGGGTGCAGCTGATGAGATGAGCACCATTGAGGCTACCTCTAGTAGCCAGAAGCCGACGAAGTGGGCCATACCGTGGTCCTTATTGATCAACTATTAGTTGATCGATCTCGTTATAAACTTCATTTTATTTGCTTTGTTAAGACATTTTTATTGTTTTTGTGTGCGCAAAAACTTCGCTTTTATTTTGTTTGCTTAGGATTTTCAAGTACTTTAGACTTTTTTCTGGGTTTTGAGAAATTTTGGGCGTGTATTATTGTGCACTTGCAGGTGTTTAGAGCTTGTTAGCTCAAATCATTGAGCAAAAACGAAGAAATAAGGAGTACAGCAGTACTTTCAGTCGATCGACTGACCATCATGGTCGATCGACTGAGTTGCGCTTTCCAGGAGCTTTTGTTCCTGTTCATCTAGTCGATCGACTGCCCCTATAGGTCGATTGACCGTAGACACTGCTGTACCTGTTCACGACCTCTCCCCTGCTGTGTTTGGTCGATTTGCGGACTTAAGGGAGTTTCCTACTCCACTTTATTTTCCGTCAAATTATTTATCTCTTCTATTTTCTCATTTGTGCACAATTTTACCGTTTCAAAAATTATTTTCTCAGTCTTATGCGTGGTATTTTCTGTCTTTCAGGCACTCTTATTGGTAGCACTGCTAGCTACTGAAACCTCCTAGCTCACGCTGGTTTGGGGAGGTTTCCTTTGCTGCGCTTAAAGTCTTGTGAGTTCCATATCTTTCCTTTGTGTCTTGCTTGTTTATTTTCTCGCAAATTCCCATTTCTCTTTCCTTCATTACATGATTTTGCACAATGGGGACATTGTGCGATTTGGTTTGGGGAAGGGTTTTGCGTCGCATATCATTTGCTTGCATTCACGTTCAATTTTGTTTTACATTGTTTACTTCATTTCTCTTATATATACAGAAAAATTCAAAAAAAAAAATTGAAAAATTTCAAAAAAATTCCATAAAATGCACGTTTATTTTAGCATATAGGTCGAGTCGGAACGGTAGTATTTCTATGATGATTTTGCATTTGCACCTGTTTCGCCTGAGCCTTGCTAGATCAACATGTTATTAGTAGAATCGTAAATGCATATCTACGAGTTTTCGTTACATTCTTGCTGAACTTGAGACTTGACTTTGATTTTTGGCAAACTACATCATATTTCTGAGAATTAGAGCCTATAACTGGTGACATTCATGACCGGTTTAATTAGGAATGTGAGTAGTACTCCTTATGAGACATGTTTCCTTAATTTGCATGAATATGAATTTAATCTACTTAATACCTGTATGCATTCGGTTTGTGGTTTGTTGACACATGTGGTAGAGGTTGCCTTTTCTCATTTTACCCATAAGCTTCACACTGCCAAAAATAGCCT
Source organism: Silene latifolia (assembly GCF_048544455.1). Classification (NCBI taxonomy): domain Eukaryota; kingdom Viridiplantae; phylum Streptophyta; class Magnoliopsida; order Caryophyllales; family Caryophyllaceae; genus Silene; species Silene latifolia. Next base: position 68,282,708 of record NC_133527.1, on the reverse strand, counting down.
TTTTGTCCCATTACTACATCCTACATTTAGCCTGTCCCTCGTCAAGCTAGTAGTCTGTGTTCTTGGGATTGTTACTCGTTTTTGGTGGCATTTGCTCTGTTGAGATGATGATTGGAAAATGAAAAAAGGAAAGAAATAAACAATAGAAAAAGAAAGAAAAAATGAAAAAAAAATGATTCGAAAAAGAATGAAAAAAGTGTCATGTACTGTTCAAAGCAGTCGATCGACTGCCCCTTTTGGTCGATTGACTGAAGATTCGAGGAAGAAATCAATTCGCATAATTTAATCCTTATCTTTTGGCGATTTTTGCTCCCATGTTTCATTGATATCCTATGGGGAGTTTATTGATTTGATAGTTTGGAGATTTTGAGTTTAGTGCTTGCTATAGCACCGTTTCGCTTGATTATGAGCAAGAAGCTGGATGTTGCCACTTGGTTCCGTTTTGGTACTAGCTTGATCACCTGTACCTCCACTTTACCATAAAATGTTTTGCCTCATCTTACCCATACCTCACATATCCCATATATACCTCGGCATGTGTCATTAGTCATCTGTTTGGTTTGAATGCGTATGTACGGTCGTAGAGGTCATTTTCATATTTTATTGCTGGCATGTCTTCATAGGTCGTAGTTAGGTGAGAGTCTTTACAAAATTAATTCTTTCTATCTTTCACATATTCACCTGTTCTTATGAGAGATTTGAGCGACCCGCGAGAGTCCAATTTGATAAGTCTCTACAGTTGACGGCTCAGCAGTCTTTAACGACTACACAACTCGTTTGCATGATTCACATTACTAATTGATTGTTGGCTATGCATTAAACTGGTTTAGGCTTTACAGTTGACAATTCGCTCTGAGATTGAACTCGTTCCATTAGGTCATTAGATCGAGTCTAGTTCTTGCTTGGGGACAAGCAAGGGTTTGGTTTCGGGAAGTTTGATGCGTGTTATTTATATGATGTTTTACATCCCATTTTACACGCATTTCAGAGCTCATTCTTGTAGTTTATGTTACATTTCTCCCTATTTCCGTCTACTTCCGTATTTTGTACATTATTGCAGAAATGTGAAGAATTCAATGGGAAATCAAGCCAAATCCGTCCCCGAGTAAACTGCATTGCAAATGAAGTAAAGGAATCACTTAAGGAACGAGCTTGGTGCGCAATCCAAGGCCCAAAAGACAAGTCCACGAGTTTCAAGAAGTCAAGTAGCAACTCCATTAGTCGATCGACCATCACCCTCAGTCGATCGACCAATGTTCGGGTTCCAGAAGCTACTGTTTGCTGAGGAGCAGTCGATCGACCAGACTTATCACTCGATCGACCAGATTGCTATTCCAGACGAGAATTAGAAGACCGAGAAAGAGCAAGCCCATGATGCTAGGTTTAGGAAATAAGATGTTACGTTATTTGCTATATAACGTAACATAAAACATCAAGTTTTTTATCGAGTTTTTTATCTAAGTTTCACACAGTAACTTTCAGTTTTATTCATTCGAGTAATTAGGGTTTGGAACTTCGTTTTAGCATTGGAATTCTGTTCTTGTTCTTAATCTTTCCTCTGAAATCTCGGTATTCCTTCTGCCCTAATTCCAGTTTATTGTTTTACTTTCATCATTAGTATAGATTTGCTAGTTAGTATCCCGGAAGCCAATTATCGTATTATCGCTGTTTGTTATTTACTTTAAGCATGAATTCAGTAATCGTTATTAGTTTTATTGTTGTTATCACTTTCATCATGAGTAGCTAATTCTATAGTGCTAGGATGTAGGCGATTTATGGCAAAGGCGGCATTAGATTAGACACGGACTGTCTCGCGTGTTGGTCGATCGACTGACATTGTCAGTCGATCGACTGACCTCGTAGGGTTTTATTTTCGTTTTAATTGAATTTAATCTTGTGTTTAACGAATCGAATGCATGTGACCAGTTAGATACCTATTTTGTGACCGACCCGTTAGATCGAAAGATAGGGAAAGTTATTTGACCATCAATTAAATCGACTAAATTGTGCTAAGATCGAAAGATAGGTATAGTTTAGACCGTTAGTCACTTTTCATGACGAAAGTTAGTATTAGTGATATTAGGGACCTATAGTGAGATCGAAAGATGCTTTTTGTTAAGAGTGGACCGAGAGGACCTCTTTATTTCCCGCCTTACCTGTGTTTGATTCAGACCGACTTAGTTTGCTGCCGCCGAAGCTATAATGAACCGACCATCCTAGTACCCTTCTTTTATCTGTTTAAATCGTTTATTTAGTTTATTATCTTTGTTCACTTTTAGCTGTAGACCAATTCAATTCAACCCCCACAATAGTTACCTCAGACTGAACATAAAACAACTAAAATTTACAACTGCCTCCTTGTGGTTCGACCCTGTTACCACTAGCCTAGGTTAGTCTTAATAGGAGATTATAAATTTTATCTTTGGTACTCACAACGACGGGTATCAACAAGATTACAACCTTGTGATGCATATCGTAAGTGTGTAAACACATGTTGATTTCAATAGAAGTTTAACATGTTACGTGTCCATGTGTTCAAACTTCTTAATCGTATTATCCTTTACATTCATGTTATCACTCATAGCATGAACCTTACCAAGTACACATCAAGGTTCCCGACCTTGGTTTCGGTTCTTCATCTTGAATAACTTCCTTATCGATTATCACATAACGAACGAATTTGTGGTGAATGATATAACTTGTACTGATCAAGTGCTCCATCCACACACAATGCACTAGGTATATGTTTTGTAGAGTCTTGCAACAATTTGTCAAGATGATTAGTCTAGCACTTCTCACAAGTCCTAGCATATTAGGAAAGATTAGTTTTGAGCAACTTCTTATTCAACTAAGTATCTTTCCAAACTTCTTATTTCTCTTTTTAGCTTCAAAGGCTTAGGATTCTCATAAATCCTTACAGGTGCTCGGATTTTCATAAATATGTGCAACCTCTTGTCACATAACAGAGCATTCTATCAAACACCGAAATCGCTCATCGGATTCTACTCGAGAATTCATGACGTTTCTATTATGGCTTACCAATGAATCATCATGTTCTTATGCATATGATTCACCATTGGACATGTGCATGCATGATTATTCTAATGGCGGAAACATTAGTTACTAATGATCATGAGATCAACCGTTCTTAGGTTCAATGAACGACCATGACTACTAATGGCAATTCCATTTTCATTTACATGAATAACCTATGTGTATGTTGATACGATGTGTATTTCTTAATACTAATCCAATATTTCTTGATGTAAATGGATTCATCATAGTCCATATTCATCCAGAATTGAAAACTCAAATATTTCTTTGTGAAAGAAGATATTAGCTCGTCATTCCTAATGAGTAATGAGTTGTAAATATTCAAAGGATGATAGCTCCCACTAAATTCCATGTCTTCACATGATAATTTATAAACTCCCACTTAATTCCACATGTTTCGAAATTGATTACTCAATCGAAAACATTTCAAAATTGGAATGTATGTTGCTTTGCAAATTTATTAAGATGAAGCCATATATGTTCCCATCATATCCTTTCAAAATTCTTAATTTGAAGAGGTCTCATCATAACCTTATGGAAAGAGATTTTAATCTCTAATTCGTTCATGTCATAATGATACGTAGCAATGTCATTGTTTAAATATAAATAATATCTAATACACGTCCTTCAAAATATCCCATTCAGAAGGAGGTTTAACCAATTCATTTTCATAATGTGGTTAAGTGATGACTTTTGCGAGGTTAAAAACTTAGCTATTGAAGATATCGGTATATCAATCCTTGCAACTCGTTTATTACTAGTATGTTACTTTGATTCATTTAGGCTCTTAAATAAATTTTGAAACTATTGGTCAAAATTTATCATAAACTAGTCAAAACTCTTGTTAAGACTTTACATTAGTCATTTTTCTTCCAAAACTTTCTTTTGGTCTCCTCGTGTAGTTATCTTGAGAAAATATTCCTTTGATTACTTCACTTGGTCTCTTTAGTCATATAGAACTTACTTGAGACCATAGATCTCATCTATTGGATATACTATATAAATAGATATACCTTCATTCAAATCATTCTACCTTGCGTAGATCTCATTTACACAAGTACACAAATTTATCTTGCCTCGTGTGTTGTGTCCTCATTTTTCTCCCACTCTATCTTTAGAATAAATACACTATAGATTCAAAGATAGCAAATGAGACACAAATAATGATTTTGAAGTATAAGGAGAACTATCTCATAGGTTGACTAATAGTTTTAGATTTCGTAAGTGTACTTAGTGATTGACATTCCTTTAAGAGAGTTCATAGACTCAAAATCACTTTGTAAATGATCATACTCAAGCCTTAAGCATGTGGACATATAATGAATCCCGTCATTATATTTGTCTATTAGATAACTTTAAGTGAATAATCATATGTTTCTAAGAGCAAGAATTTAAATACGAATTTTAGAACAAAGGATAAAATGATAAAACGGGTGACTTGGGTTGCAAACCAAGCCACCATTATCCAAAATACAACCAATTATCCAAAATACCTTTCCATGTCGAACACGGAAACTTAAAGGTTCTAAAATCCAAAACATGAATAAAATAAGACAATAAAAAGCAAAGCTCCATGAAAGCTATTCCTAGCTTCTTGATGGTTTCTCATGCTTGCTTTTATTTTCCCTTGTCTTTGCTTGGTGGAGACCCTATTTACAATAAAAAGGGAGATACATTATCAAAACTTTGTATCACAATACCATAGTTGAATTAGAAACATAAAAGAAAGGATAGTCATTTACCTACTGGAGTGATCTTTCCAGCCTTAATATCACCAAGGTATTTGGAACAATTTCTTTTCCAATGTCCAATACCATTACAATAATGGCATTTATCAAGAGGACCCTTCTTTATTTTTGAAGTGCTAGCATCATTAGCCTTAGCTTTAGTGAAAGTGGGAGCTTGTTTCTTACCCTTCCTCCCATTTTTCTTGAACTTCCCCTTGCTCTTAGTGCTTATGTTAAGCACATCCTTTGGTGGGTTCACATTTAACCCCAAGTCCCTCTCGGCTTGCACAAGTAACTTGTGCAATTCTTCAAGAGACACATCCTTGTCTTGCATGTTAAAATTCACCCGGAATTGAACATACGCTTTGACTTTGGATAAGGAGTGTAGAATCCTATCTACAATGAGTTCTTTGGGGATTTCAACCTTTTGAATCTTCAAGGTCTCAACTAGCTCCATAAGTTTGAGCACATGAGGGCTAACCTTTTGGCCCTCTTTGAAGTCGAGATCAAAGAATGCCGCGGCCGCCTCATATAGGACGATCCGCGGAGTTTGTGAAAACATTGTCACAAGCTTGGAGTAAATCTCATTAGCGGTGCCCATTTTAAAGGCTCTCCTTTGGAGATCCGCCTCCATCGCAAATATCAACACGTTTTTCATTGCGGCGGACTCCTTATGGTAAGCCTCATATGCTTCCCTAGTAGCGGCGGTCGACCTACTAGTAGGTTCGGGTGGAGAGGCCTCGGTAAGGTAACGAAGCTTGTCGTCACCTTGGGCGGCTAATTTGAGTTAGGCATCCCAATCGGAGAAATTTGACCCATTCTTTTCAAGTTTACATCGATCCATGAAGGATCGGAGCCATGATGACTTAGCGAGAGGCGTGGCGTTAGGGGTTGGTGTTGCCATTTGTTATGAGAAAAGAAGTGGTCTACAAAACAAAATAGAAGGAGTAAAACAAATGTCGTTTTAATAATAATACTCGTAAAAATTTATAATTTAAACAAGTTATATGCATTTTTCTAGTGACCTCTACCCAACTAGATAAATGATTCCAAGACCCAAATTCATATTAACTTGGGCACGGTGTGGCCGATAAAACCCTTATCAATATAACTCGGTGGATTAACGCTTTAATCGATTCTACTTTTAGAACTCTTGGTCGATAATATTACATTAACTTTTATCTTTAGCCCAAAACACATTCAACAAGGGCACGGTGTGGCCGATAAAACCCTTATCGAAAAACGTTTGTTGAGTTCAATCCAAATTTCGAATAAATGTGTCCATGATCCAAACCCACATTAACTTGGGCACGGTGTGGCCGATAAAACCCTCATCAACATGAATTCGGTGGATAGACATTTATCACCCACTTCCCCTACGTAACAAGGTTTGTACCCCGGTGTGGCCGAGTGTACTCCCTCACGAAATAGGTTTTCATGGTTTCTACTCTTTGGTAAGGCTATGTCTCAATTATTTATTTTTAGCGAGAGGTCATGTCAATTTATTATCTATCTCGTTTTAAGTGAACTAAAGCAGTGAACTACGATAATTGTTATTGACACGGTCGATAAACTCGATTAAATGATAATGCATGTTTTAGTTATGGCGATTTAGCGATGCATGTGACATATAAATAAAATGCAAAGCATAAAAAAATCCTAGTATGGCCTTCCTAAAATAGAAAATCTAATTAACTATTACATATTCGGAAACCAACTCCATTGGTCCCTTGAACTTCGGTTGCGGCGCGCATCTCGAGGTAACACCGTCTTTATGTATCGCCATCTTGAAGAAATCCGTCTTTGGGAACTCCGAAATGAATAAAATTACATAATAAATTACATAATTTCCTATTATACATTTGTAACTAAAATAAAATAAATCTATTAAATTACAAAACGGTGATACGAGATCACAATAAATTACAACCGAATCGATATTCCCATACATTTCGGGTAATACCAGTTAAAAACTAAGGCCATATTAAGTAAAATTACATAATTCAAAATTACATAAAATAAAAACATGACAATCATAAAGAAAATGCAGCATTATAATATGTATGAACATGTCCAATTGAATGCTAAATCGCCTTTAAGTAGCCAATATCGTATATTACTCGGTTTTTACGAATTTACGTGATTTCAACATTTTATAATCACAAAAATTACATAAATTCATATTTATGCATAAGTTAATTACCCTAACCTCTTAGGACTCAAAATTTAGTCTTCACTAATTATTTGACCATAATTAACTCATATTTCTAAAATTTGTTCATTAATGGACTTAAAATTACAATAAAAAGCTATAAACTTCAAATAAATCACAAAATTTCAAATAAATTTGAAATTTGAAATTTAAACTCATGAAAATTCTGGAAAAATACCATGACACTCATAATGTTCAAAAACTTAGGTTAAAAATTTCGAAATTTATCCGGAAAAACAATGTTGCGGTTTATCGGTTTTAACAAAATAATCATAAAAACATGAGAAAAATTATATTCATCAACTTTTCAATTTTAGATCTGAAAAAGATAATAAAATGCAACATGTGATGTTTTTCCTTAGTCATAGAGTATGTTTTATTAATATTTCACTAATTAAGTCACTATTTATGCTATTTTTCTTCAAAAAATCATAAACCATGCATAAAGACCTCAATATAGCCTATTATTTTACACACATCTTGTAAAATTGCATGTGACAACATACTAAATTTCTATGACCAGATTCGAAATTTATCTCATATTAACCTATTTTTCATCTAAATCCGATTTTAATAATGAAAAATCCATTTTTCGAGCATAAGAAGTCCAAAAATTATGAAAATTTACAGGTCATCTCAAACTAATATATGTGACATTTTATTCATAAAATCATATTTTTAATGCCATTATTATATAATATGAACAATAAAAATCCATAAATTAACCAAAATATCCTAAAAACATTTTAGGACCAGAAATTTTAACATGCATAATGATTTTCGTGATATATCATAATAACACAAAATAAACAAGTTTTATATGTTAATCGTATAACTCGGAAAAACTTTTAACCGATTTGCATGCAAACAACCAAGGCTCTTGATACCGATTGAAGGAAAAAATAGATCAATATAGTAACATATTCATATATGTTTTAATCTAATTTGTCATAAAATTAATTGGTGATCTTATGCATGCAAACTATTAAACAATAAAAAGTAGAAATCTTTATCTTACATTGGAATATTGGTTTATAAGGGCACAAGAGAGATCTCCTTCTCTCTTGTTCTTGTGCTTTCCTCAATGGATGAACAAAGATCCAAGTATAGGATCTCTCCCAAAGTTTAATACCCAAAGCACACTCTTAATAAAATTAATATTATGAATATTAGTACAATATTAATTTAGCATAAAAATGACCCAAAAATAATTGATTTTTGGTCTCCTAAAAACCGGTTTAAGAGAGGAGGAAGAGGAAGTTTTATCTCTCTAAAAATTCTTATTTTTTGATGAATGAATGAATGAATTCTACAACCACTATATTTTGAGTATATTAGGTAAAATAAGAGGAAAAACCAAAGTGGTTTTTCCTCTAAAATATCCGGGTGGAAAGGGGATTAGAGGGAGCCAATGCATGCAAGAGTTGGTCTTCACAATGACAACTAGGTGTGCATGGCTAGACAATTAGGGTAATCATTATGCTTACCACTCAAATAGTAAACACAATATTATCCAAAATCCACCCTTAATTTCGGTACACTTTAGATAATATGGACTCCATATTATCTTTGTCAAAATGTCAATTTGTCTTATGTCACATGTCATATGTTACATAAATTTGTTATGTATTTTTAACATATTAAAAATCAACGTACTAATAAAAATACGTCATATACAAAAATCGACTTAGTAATTCATAATTACTTGTACCAAAATATTTTACCAATTATAAATCACAATAATTTGTATTTATAATAATTCATTCAATTTCAATTGTTTCTTTAAACAATAATTTCATCTGAGTAATGAAACAATTCAATTACTCAGACCGTATCTCATTTAATCAAATTTCAATGAGACACGTAAATATTACTTCCAAAATCGTCCGTCAATTTTAAATATTTTAATTGACCCGTATCTTCATACGATCATTAAATGATCAATTAAAAGTGTTGCCCTTTAGGTATGACCTAGGGGATCAACTGATCACCACCGTCTCACGACAGTAACGTCAAACTCTAGTCAGCCAATCATTACCGATATGTGTGGACCAGTTGACAGTAAAATATTACTTCCCAATTGTATTCTTTATAATGAGACTTAAACATGTGATCATCATGATCAACAGTTGTGATCGAATCATTGTCGGAGGACACATATTCCAACAAGGCGAGCAAAGGAAGAACTTGAAATTTCTAGTGCCTAATTTGAAGAGACATATCTCGAGTTGTACAACAGATTTTCAGGTGATTCCAATTGAATATGAAAGCTTGTCCTCTTAGATTTCCAACGCCAGAAACGCCCTGTTTGGCCAAGTAACGAAGAAATGATAGCCGTTTGAAATTCAGTGCGCGAAGCAGGAATTGTCCGCTGGAAAGTACTCGATTGAGTACAATTGTGTTCGATCGACTCCTTTTTCTACTCGATCGAGTTGCTTATTTTTGATAAGTACTCGATCGAGTACCTAAAGTGCTCGATCGAGTGGTTTGAGCTTAATTCTACTCTATCGAGTAGTTTCAAATGACTCAATCGAGTGGTTTCTATTGGGCTCGGGCCTTTTTAACTTTAATTTGTTTTTAGGTCAAATAAAATTGTCTTTTCCAATAAATAGGAAGACGACAGAACAGATTAAGGGGAGGACATACACTACTTTTCTTCTGTTTACTGCTGGATACTTTGTTCTTTTCTTTTTCCGGATCTTTTCTCTGTAATTTTCTCTTTTCCTTTTCTCTTTAATTTAATGTTCGTTATTTCTCTTCCCTTTATTTTTGTTCTTTTCTTTATCATGTCTAGCTAATTTCTCCCTGCCGAGATTAGGGGATTCAATGGACCGATGTTAATTGCTAATTAGTTCATAGATTTGTCGTTGTTGTTATGTCTATGTTGTTAATCGCTACTTTAATTGTATCTTGCTGATTGAATCGATGCAATTAGCCTTTTTATCCTTGGTAAGCCTTGACCCAGACCAGACGGTTGGAAGGGGTGAGACCCGCAGTGAACAATAGAATGCTTTAGTGAGGGCGGAAGCTAAGCTAATAGTATTTTAGGGCGAATTGAGACCGGAAGGAGATATTCGTTGCCCCTTAGACCGACACATCGACTAATATGTGACCTTAGCTGTAATTAACTGACGTTCGTTGATAAACCGACATCCTAGTTTTCTCTCTTTCTTATTAATTTCTCTTATCATTAATTCTCTCCCCTTAATCTTGTTTAGTGTAGTTTATTCAATTCAAAACCCCCAACTGTGACGTAGACAGACCGAATAGACAAGTAGATAGTGACCACCTCCTTGTGGAGATCGACCCTACTTGCTGCTAGCTTCTGTTAGTGTAACTAGGTATTTTATTTTTAGTACCTGATGACGGTATCACTTACTTCAAAACTTTCGCCTCAAGTGTTCGGAGCAGCATACTTACCGACATCAAGGACATTAGAATCGACACATAATACGTCAAATACATAAATGTTTGAGGAAAGTGGACAGCAAATGTTATTGTCATGGTGCAAAAATTGTTTTAACTGAGTGCATTAGAAAAGAGGTGATACTGCGTATTGAACTAATCCAAACAAGCTACCGAGAGGAGTCCAACAAGGTAATTTTTATGGTGATTACGAGTACTATTTGTATTAGAGCACGCTAAAAAGTTTAAATATAATGTCTTTTTATGTGTTTTATTTTCATATGTCTAGGTTTCTGCTGAAGCTTATGGTGATAGCTACAGAGTAATTTCAGGGGTCCATACATTATTTGAAAGTCATATAGCTAATAAGGAGATGGAGTACATCCCCAAGAGCTCTGAGTCTTCATCATTGGATGTGAATTCATTTTTAAGATCAAGAAATCAATAAAATTTAATTTCGAGGGGTATACCATTTCGTACATCATATATATGCCTAATAAATAAAAATTAGAATTTACATAGGGCAATGATTAGTACGCGGTATTTTGATGGATTCTTATGTAAATTAGTGTGTAGTATTCATGTCTTTTGAAACTATAGGGATGAGCGTCATTCTATAATATCACATTTCTTAACTTACGAGGACCTTAATAAAAACTTATTGAAAAACGGATAGTATTCCGCCAGTAGTTGAAAATTTTCGAAAAACTTTCCTACTTTGTACACATTAACAATCACTTTTAAAATAATAATCCAAGTTATTTTTGTAAATTTAGGATCAGATTTTAGAATTTTTATATATTATATTTGTATGATGTGACTCTTATGATTTCGCCTGAATTTTTGTGGGATATAATTATTATAACTATTTGCATGGTGTTAGTAAAAAAAAATACCTTATCCATTTTAATTTTATTGTTCAATCTCCCTGATGCGTGTCTTTTATATGATATTTTACACCCCATTTTACACGCATTTCAGAGCTCATTTATGTAGTTTATGCGACTATTCTCCCTATTTCCCTCTACTTTCGTGTTTTTGTGCAATATTGCAGAAATGTGAAGAATCCAGCGGAAATCGAGCCGAATCCGTCCCTAAGTACTTAGCATTGCATTTGACATGGAGTAGTGACTCGGGAAGCAAACTTGGTGCATATTTCAAGGCCTGAAAGACATATTTGCGAGAGTTTTAGAAGCGGATTACCAGCTACAGTGGTCTATAGACTGACCTACATGGTCTATAGACTGTCAGAATGCTTCTCGACATTGCAGGATGCTTCAGATGGCTATATCTCGAGTTCTAGAGCAGATAATCGATTGTTTCGAATTGGAGGTGAAATCTTATCCACTTAGCTTTCCAACGCCGTGTAGAACGCTTGATTTGACCAAGTAACGAAGAAATGGCAGCTGTTTTAAGATCGGTGCGCGCTGCAGGAATCGTCAGAATGCAATTCTGTACAGCGCATGTGGTCGATCGACTGGCCTCAGTGGTCGATGGACCACTCCACGAGCTGATGCGCAATTTAAAAGACGAGAGACCGAAGCCCAATTGTAATTAGGTTTAGGAATAGGTTATGTCATTTTCCTATATAACGTAACTTTACCTGCTGCTTGACACATCTCTATCATTCATTAGTTTAGTTTAGTTTTCGTCAATAAAATTTACTTTTCGCATTAAGCTTTGGTTCGTTCCTCTTCAGTTCTTCGAACGGTATTCTTCTGTTTCTTTGTTAAATTTCATTGCTTTAATTCTTCCGTAGTTTAGAATTGCTAGATAGGATCCCAAAGCCAAATTATCGTTTCATGTTAATTATTTGTTTAGTTAATTTAATTATGAAATCATTTGCTTTGTTTATAAATTTTACTGTTATTATTGTCGCCAATATGTCTAGCTAAACACCCCTTGCTAAGATGTAGGGGATCTATGGCGTAGATGGCATTTGAATAGGTGACCCCGAATTAGGGCTTGGTCGATCGACTGGCTTAACTAGTCGGTCGACTGAGCCAGTTAGTCGATCAACTAGGGTAGCTGGTCGATCGACTGACTTCGTGTTTGATTAGCATCGTTAATTTCGTTAAGTGCAATATTTAACAATGAGACCGAGAGGAGACTTGTTAGATGCTTAGTTTTGACCAACCCGTAGATCGAGAGATAGGGAAGGGCATTAATTAACGAGTTAAGACGACTAAATTGCTGAGATCGAGAGATAATGTAATTTAGGCTTTAGGAATCACTAATCGGGGCGAGAGCTAGCATTAGTGAGGCTTAGGGACTAGTAGCATAGACCGAAAGGAGCTACTAGTTAACTTGGACCGTGAGGACTTGTTTTACCCATCCTACACGACTGTATTTCGGACATACCTAGGATTATGTGCCATTGCAGCTATAGTGAACCGACCGTCTTAGCATCCTTTTTATCATTTGCTTATTCTTATTTTTTTTATTTGTTTATTTATTTTCGCATTTAGCCGTAGTTATAACTCAAATCAAAACCCCCCAGAAATTCATAGACTAAACTTAAGACAATTAGAACTCCCTACCTCCCTGCGGATCGACCCTGACTGCCACTAGCTTCTGTTAGTAGTATTTAGGTTTTAAATATTATTTTTGATACTAAACGACGGTATCAAATTTTGGCGCCGTTGCCGGGGAGGCAGCGCTAATTCTAGTTGTTTTTAATTTTAGTCTATCTTTCTTTAGTCTCAGGGAACTTCAGTTCCTTGAGACCGTTCTCATGTTTCATGTTCTAAGTTTTCCACAGGAAGAGGATGAAATCTTTGGTGCTTATTTAGCCAGACTTTGGGAGTTTATTGAGCCCAAACGAGATGCCTTTTCTGATCACCAAATATGCTGCACTATTGTTCGGCATATGAAGGACCTTACGCGAGCATACCTCGAGTCTATAGGTAAGTGGAATTTCGAAGGAATCCCCGTAATTGAGGTATTAGAATTCTTTAATTGGTTTTCTACTGAATCTCTTAAACCCAACTTTTCTCTTCATTTGACTCAGATGAGGGGGTGGGTGAGACCATAGAAACCGATCTAGGAAATGCTGATGGAGACATAGAGGAGACCAGTAGCGTGGTTGACAATCCTTTTTATGAGGATAGTTTAGAACCCCTTTATGATTCTTGCACTGATAGTGAGGTCGATTTGGAGGATCTCTTTGAGAACCTCCAACTTGACGAGTCTAGCGATAAGGAGAGTGAGGAGGAAAATTTTGGCAGTCTTGAGGTTAATTAGGATGAGTATGACGATATTATAGATGAACCTATTATAGAGGACCCAATTGACCCATTTGACTTTACCGCCCCTTGCATTTGGGATGATTATCCACCTTCTCCTTTAGATGACCAGACTTCTCCACCTCACAGTTCATACCCGTCTGAGCATCTTAATTCTACTCGCGTTATTTTTTAGTCAATCGCTCCTGAGCTCTCTAATTTTCCACCTGCGGATAATTTGAGCTTTTATATTCCGCCCTTAGCTGGAGGGCAGAATTATTTTGTGGATGATTTTAGGAGCAGCCATAGGAAATTTGTTAGGCTTAAATGTTTTTACATTTTGATTTCCTATGTTATTTCTATCTTATGGTGCTACTTACAGTTTTGTGTAGCACATGCGCAGATGTATGATAGGTTGCTGAGAGCCTTGAGTTGTTTTGATTGGGCTCCATTAAAGTGAGCTGCTGAAGAAAAAGAGGTCGAGCGGAACCGGTCTGAAACCAGCGCTAGCCGGGAGGCAACCCGGATGTGATTTGTTTAGTTTTGCGAATAAAATTCGTAGTTGTTTAAAAAAATAAATAAAAACTCTTAGTGTGTGCTTAGTTTAATTTCCGTCTTAAGACTGTTACATTTGGGTTTAGCGCAATTTTAGGCGCGTTTTTATGTGCATTTACAGGTTATTAGACCAAGTTAACTCAATCCATTGAGTTAATTCGAAGAAAGAAGTTGTTTTGTCAGGTAGGTCAGTCGATCGACTGACCTAGTTGGTCGATCGACTGCCATATGCAGTACAATAGCTTCTGTTCATCGAGCACTGGTTGATCGACAGGTGCCATGGGTCGATCGACCAGTATTGCTGTTGTTCCTTTTCTTCTATTTTTATTCTTTGCACGTAATTTCCGTCCCATTTTTGTTTTTCTCGGATTATGCACGGTATTGTTTGTCTTTTCAGGTACCTTACGGTAGCACTGCTGGCTACTGAAACCTCTTAGCTCACGCGGGTTTGGGGAGGTTTCCTTTTGCGCTTAAAATCTTGTGAGTTTCCGAGTCACCTTCATGTCTTATTTAGTTTTTCATCGCAAAAATCCCATTTCCCTTTTGTTTCTTTTACATGATTTTGCACAATGGGGACATCGTGTGATTTGGTTTGGGGAAGGGTTTTGTGTCGCATTTGCATGTTTTATTGCATTTCTGTTTCACGTTTATTGCACTTCAGTTTGCATTTGTTATTTCATTTCTCTTATATATACAAAAAATACAAAAAAAAAAATTCAAAAATTTCAAAAATTCAAAAAAATTCACATTTATTTTAGCATATAGGTCGAGTCGGAACGGTAGTATTTCAATGATGACATTGCATTTTCAGCTGTTTATGCCTAACCCGTGCTGAATTGACATGTTATTAGTAGAATCTCATATGCATACCTACGAGTTTTCGTTAAATTTCTTGCTGAACTTTAGACTTGACTTAGATTTTGGCAAACTACATCATTTTCTGAGGTTTAGAGCCTTTTAACTGGTGACATCCATGACCAGTTTATCTAGGATGTGAGTAGTTAGTCCTTATGAGACATGTTATATCAATATGCATAAATATGAACTTAATCTACTTAATACCTGTGTGCATTCGGTTTGTGGTTAGTTGACACATGTGGAAGAGGTCACCCCTTTATTCATTTTACCCATAAGCTCCACACTGCCAAAAATAGTCTTTTTGTCCCGTTAACTACATCCTACATTTAGCCTACCCTTGTCAAGCTAGTAGTTTATGTTCTTGGGATTGTTACTTCATTTTTGGTTGCATTTGCTCTTTTGAGATGATGTTGGGAAAATAAAAAAGGAAGGAAGGAAAGAAAGAAAAAATAGAATTGAAAAAAAAAAGAGAAGAAAAATGATTCGAAAAAAGAGAAAAGAGAAAATGAGTGTTGTACCGTAGAGGGCGGTCAACCGACTTGACTCATTGGTCGATCGACTGAAGCCCGAGAAGAGAAAGAAATCAAATCGCATAATTCAAAGTCTTTATTAAATGACGATTTTTGCTCCCATGCTGTATTTGTATCTTATGGGGAGTTAATCAATAATTATATCGGAGATTGTGAGATTTGTGCTTGATAATTAGCACCGTTTCGATGGAAATCTTGAGCAAGAAGTTGGATGTTGTTGTTAATTTGGTTCCCTTAGTTACTAGCTTGGCTCTTAACTCTGTTTTTATCCAAATTTATCTTAGCCTCTTCTTACCCATTACCTCACATATCCATATTTACCTCGGCATGTGTCATGGTCATTTGATTTGTTGGAATGCATATGTACGGTTGTAGAGATTATTTTCATATTAGATTGCAGGCATGTTCTTATAGGTCGTAGTTAGGTGAGTGTCATTACAAAATGAATTCTTTCTATCTTATACATTGTTCACCAGTGCTTATGAGTGATTCGAGCGACCCGTGAGAGTCCATTATGATAAGTCTCTATAGTTGACGGTTCAGCAGGTTTTTTAACGACTTCATAACTCGTTTGCATGATTCATATTGCTAATTGATTGTTAGTTGTTGCATTAAATTGGTTAAGGCTATTCGGTTTACATTTCGCTCTGAGATTGAACTCGTTCAATTAGGTTTTAGGATCGAGTCTAGTTCTTGCTTGGGGACAAGCAAGGGTTTGGTTTGGGGAAGTTTGATTTGTGTCTTTTATATGATGTTTTACACCCCATTTTACACGCATTTCAGAGCTCATTTATGTAGTTTATGCTACTATTCTCCCTATTTCCGTCTACTTTCGTGTTTTTGTGCAATATTGCAGAAATGTGAAGAATCCAGCGGAAATCGAGCCGAATCCGTCCTTAAGTACTTAGCATTGCATTTGACATGGAGTAGTGACTCGGGAAGCAAACTTGGTGCGTATTTCAAGGCCTGAAAGACATATTTGCGAGAGTTTTAGAAGCGGATTATCAGCTACAGTGGTCTATAGACTGACCTACATGGTCTATAGACAGTCAGAATGCTTCTCGACATTGCAGGCTGCTTCAGATGGCTATATCTCGAGTTCTAAAGGAGCTAATCGAGTGATTCCAATTGGAGGTGAAAGCTTATCCTCTTAGCTTTCCAACGCCGCATAGAACGCCTTATTTGACCAAGTAACGAAGAAATTACAGCTGTTTTAAGATCGGTGCGCGCTGTAAGAATCGTCAGAATGCAATTCTGTACAGCGCATGTGGTCGATCGACTGGCCTCAGTGGTCGATCGACCACTCCACGAGCTGATGCGCAATTTAAAAGACGTGAGACCGAAGCCCAATTGTAATTAGGTTTAGGAATAGGTTATGTTATTTTCCTATATAACGTAACTTTACCTGCTGCTTGACACATCTCTATCATTCATTAGTTTAGTTTAGTTTTCGTCAATAAAATTTACTTTTCGCATTAAGCTTTGGTTCTTTCCTCTTCAGTTATTCGTACGGTATTCTTCTGTTTCTTTATTAAATTTCATTTCTTTAATTCTTCCGTAGTTTAGAATTGCTAGATAGGATCCCAAAGCCAATTTATCGTTTAATGTTAATTATTTGTTTAGTTAATTTAATTATTAAATCATTTGCTTTGTTTATAAATTTTACTGTTATTATGGTCGCCAATATGTCTAGCTAAACACCCCTTGCTAAGATTTAGGGGATCTATGGCGTAGATGGCATTAGAATAGGTGACCCCGAATTAGGGCTTGGTCGATCGACTGGCTTAACTAGTCGGTCGACTGAGCCGGTTAGTCGATCGACTAGGGTAGCTGGTCGATCGACTGACTTCGTGTTTGATTAGCATCGTTAATTTCGTTAAGTGTAATATTTAACAATGAGACCGAGAGGAGACTTGTTAGATGCTTAGTTTTGACCAACCCGTAGATCAAGAGATAGGGAAGGGCATTAATTAACGAGTTAAGACGACTAAATTGCTGAGATCGAGAGATAATGTAATTTAGGCTTTAGGAATCACTAATCGAGGCGAGAGCTAGCATTAGTGAGGCTTAGGGACTAGTAGCATAGGCCGAAAGGAGCTACTAGTTAACTTGGACCGAGAGGACTTGTTTTACCCATCCTACACGACTGTATTTCGGACTTACCTAGGATTATGTGTCATCGCAGCTATAGTGAACCGACCGTCTTAGCATCCTTTTTATCATTTGCTTATTCTTATTTTTTTTATTTGTTTATTTATTTTCGCATTTAGCCTTAGT